>NC_064816.1:116561102-116655583 GCF_023721935.1 Panthera uncia
CCCCCCCCTCCCCCAACTCCACCCCCCCTTCCCCTGGCCTCCGTTCTCAGTGACAAGGCAGTGAAGCCTCAACTAACCCCCTTGCACCTACCACCCATCCCACCCCCACTCCCTCTCCTCCCACCTTGTGGGTATCCAGGGCTCAGTGCAGATGCTACCAGCCCCGCCCAAGATGCGCGGGAGCCTCCCGCCCCACCGCCCCCACCACCCCCACCCCCTCTTTATGCCTCCTGTACCCCGAGGTCCTCTGTGCCTGCGCCTCCTTTGCCAGGAGCTAACAACAGCAGTGAAGCCCCACCCCCGCTGCCCCCCAAGTCTCCCAGCTTCCAGGCCCAGCCACCCAAGTCCAGCGTTCAAGCCTTGCCTACACCTCCAGCCCCTCCGGGATCCCAGACGTTCGTGCAGAAGAAGAGGCCCGGACGAGGCCCAGGTGAGCACCACTGTCCCGGTCCAGGGTGGCCATATCAGAGGATCACCCAGCCCTGCCAGTAATTATGGAGGTGCTAGGGACACAGCCAGAGGCCTGCTTCTAGGAGCCACTTGGGGACACCCTGAGATGTCTTAACTCGCCCCAGGGCAAGTGTATGTGTAAGGCTCTTGGTCATGAGAGAGAAGGTTTGAGGCATTCTGTTTTCTTTTTTTTTTTTTTTTTTTTTTTTTTCAACGTTTTTTTTTTTTTTTTGGGACAGAGAGAGACAGAGCATGAATGGGGGAGGGGCAGAGAGAGAGGGAGACACAGAATCGGAAACAGGCTCCAGGCTCCGAGCCATCAGCCCAGAGCCTGACGCGGGGCTCGAACTCACGGACCGCGAGATCGTGACCTGGCTGAAGTCGGACGCTTAACCGACTGCGCCACCCAGGCGCCCCGAGGCATTCTGTTTTCAACTGAGTGGTCACCATAAGGCCAGCATTCCTAGTAGTGAGACAGCCACCCATGATTCATTCATGGGATGGTGAAAACAATAATGCCTTAGATTCAGAGACATCTGAATTCAACCTGGCCTCCCCATCCACTCCTGTGTAACCTCTTGCCAGTTTTTAAATGTTTGGAACCTTGCTTTTATGTGGGGGGGGGGGGGGGGGGGGGCGGCAAATGGAGATAACACCTTTTATGGAGGATCGTTATGCATATTCAGTGAGAGAATGTGCCTGAAGTGCATTGTGTAGAGCAGGGGCTCACTGTGTCACCTCCTTACCATAGGAAGGGACAGTTTTTCCTCCAGAAGAGGAGTCAGCAGCCACCGTAACCCCTTCACCCCTTTAGTCTGCTTACGGGAGCCAGTAAATCCTAGTGGGTCCTGATTCTGAGAAAGGGAAGACTGGGGTGGTAAGCTCAAGGCCAGGAGCAGATGCTGTTCTGGCCCGTCTCCTTGTGTCTTTGGATGTGGAACTTAGTTTTCCACGAACAACATGAGGGCAATTTCTGCCTCAGGCCAACTGGGGGGCAGAGAAGGAGGTTGTAATCATGGGCATTTTGTCACAGGTAATAGCGGTGTGGTGGTCATCATTTCAATAGGTGAAGAGTAGAACACCCACACTGACGTGCTCCTTAATTGCCAATGAGTCATTCAACAGAGTACTGACAAGGGAGAGCGAGCCTCCCACAGGCATCATCAGGGCCTGGTGATGGAGGTGGGACTTGAGTTGGGCCCTGGTGGGTGGGGTGGATTTAGGTATTGACTAGAAGGAGAAAGAGTGTCTGCCGTGCAGGGGAACCCCCGTGAGCAGAACCCCGGGGATAGGAGCAAGCCCCGACAGCTTGTTCGTCCCACCTCCCTCTGCACCTCACCCACAGACAGTCCCTCCCTTTCTTTGGACTGGGCAATGGTTTCCCCTTCTTTGAACGGTGCCGTCTGATACTGAAGGTTGTTGTCACCATTAACATTGCCACAGCAGCTAACATTTATTGAGCCCTTACTACACGCCAGTTGACTTCACTCATTCAACCCTCACATCAACCCTATAAGGTGGGTGTACTGTTATCCCCATTTCACGGTTGAGGAAACTGAGGCGCAAGGATGCTGTGTCATTATCCCTGCAAGAGAACTGGAATTCGGTCCCGAGCAGTTTGGCACCTCTCACCGAAAGTTATAGCCTCTGCCATTCCTGTCTCTGAATACTCTGGCATCTTTTCTATAAGGGACCAGTGGGGGAAAGCTAAATCCACCCCCAGCACCGCCTGCGAGGTCACCCACCACAGAGCTTTCCAGCAGAAGCCAGCAGGCCCCAGCCTGGACCCCGACACAGCAGCCGGGAGGTCAGCTGCGGAACGGAAGCCTGCATATCATCGGTAAGTGGGCCCGCCCTCGGCCCGTGCTGGCTGCCAGCAAGGAAGGGGCTTCCCTGGCCCCTGGAGGGAGTTTGCCAGCCCACCATTTCAGGGTGCATGCTTCAGGGTGCAAGCAGGAGCTCACTCTAGCACAAAACAGCCCACAAGTTGGGTGAAATAGGGTTTCTCACGAGGCTTTCTGGGAGGTTCCAGAACCCATTCCTCTAACCATCTATCTGAGATGAGAAAGAGGGAAGAATACCGACATTTAAACTGCGCATGTCTGCGTGTATGTGTCTGTCTCCACAGAGAAATCCAGGCATATTGGATTAAAAAAGAATAGAGTGATCTGGAAACGGTGAAAGAACGAATAGAAGGCCCACTAGACAGAGGGAGAGGTAGGGCAAAAATTTGGACATAGGAAGGAAGGTTCTCTGGGCTCAGATACAAAGCCTAGATCACAAAGCAGGGACTCAGCTCATGAAAGGGCCGAACGCCACCTGTCCTCTTGCAGTCAGGAGCTCAGGGAAAATCCTATTCGCTTTGGGGAGCCTGCGTCCCCGCCTGGGGAGCCCGCGTCCCCGACTAGACACAGGCCGTGCTCCTTCCCACCAGCCGGGCTGCGGACTCCTGCTCTGCTCACCCCTCCCAAACAAAGGCCTCCCCAGGGGCTCAGGGGTAGCTTCAGGCCACAGGGACTCTGCTGGTGCCGTGTTGCTGTCACGTTCCCCACCTCTGACTCTGGACCCTCGATAGCCCTGTGGCACTTCTGCCTTTAGAAGCTTCCTTAAGATGTTGGTCAAAGCAAACCGGAGTGGGTGATCAGGGAGAGTCTGTTGACCTCGCTTTTCCTGATTCCCCTTGTCCGAGCTAAAGAGCAAACACGGAGAGGTAGATGGGTGTCTTAGGGGGCAATCGCCCAGCCATTAAAACCCTTGCACTGGGCAGGCACACCTGTGTGCTCCTGGAAATTTTCAAAACTTGGGTCATCACAATAACTAGAGTAATTTTGCTGTTTTCCACGTGGGCAGATGACTTTGAGTCGAAATTCACGTTTCATACTGTGGAAGACTTTCCTCCTCCAGATGAGTATAAACCATGCCAGAAGATTTACCCCAGCAAGATCCCCAGAAGTAAGTACCACCTTGGGAGGCCTCTTGGTTTACACCCAGAATTAAGTGCTTAGTGTGACTGATGGGCTACAGGCTGCCTAAAGGATGACGTCATGATTTCACTACTCAAGGGTACAGTGCTATCCGTGCTTCTGGAAGTGTCAGAACATTTCCTGCCCCCCCAAGGATTCATTTAGAAGCTTTTTATTCCAGCATTGATTGTTTGGCTTCGGATTTGAGTGCCTAGATTCACCATTTGTCCCTCCCTGCCTTAGGGCTTTTGACAAGGGAGCTGAACACCCCGAGACGACAGCAAAATGGGACACAGGAGCTTTGTATTAATAACTAGAGAAGATTCTTAAAAACCCCAATTCAGAACTCTAGCAGACTGTGAAATGGGGAATGTCCTTAGGTCAATGATTCTCAACCTTGAATACACATTAGAACAACCCAGAGAGCTTTTAAAAATCCCAACAGCCAGACTGCACCCACACCAACTAAATCAAAATATGCAGGGTGGGATCCAGGTGTCCATATTTTTGAAAGTTGCCAGGTGATTCCAATGTCCAGCCAAGGCTGAAAAATCTCAGCCTGGGGAGAAACTGCCTTCTCCCAATTTCATCGTGTGGACAGCCTCCAAGGAGAAGCCTGCACTCTGCTTACCTGTTTAGCCCGAAGGGTGGAAGAGAAAGAGTCTGGCCTGCCCCTCAGGGCCAAAAGGGCAGGGAGGCAAGTACTTTAGGAAAACAGGAAGCCAAGAAAAGAAAGATGGGTTGTGAACCACACAGTGATGCTGCCTGTCAGTTAATATGAGCCAGTCCTGGTCCAGTGCTGAGCCAATCCGATTGGGCATGAGCTGGTAAGAGGGGACAGAGACGGCAACATGGGGTAAGGGTCATATGTTTCCCACCCCACAGCATGGGTGAGGCCCCCAATCCCAGACATCTGTAGACTAGCACGGAAAACCGTCAGTGTCCTGGGTTAGCCCAAGACCATGAACTGGGCTCTTTGACCTCTTCCTTCAGAGGAACTTTTGGCAAGGGCTCTTCTCCAGCGTTCATCTTCCTGCAGGCAGACCAGGGAGCTCGAGCCTGTGCCCTGCTCAGGTCACAGGTGCCCTTGGAATCAGCCTGGGCAGGTCTTTTTCTGCTGGCCTGTGGGATTGCACATTTAGACAGAAGTGGCCTTGTGTGCTTTTTAAATAATATGTAAAGACTACTGCTGTGAACTTAAAGAGAAAGAGGAGGAAGAGAAGAGCAAGACAGAATGGAGGGCCAAAGACGAAGTCAGTACAAGGCTCATTTCCTTTCCCTAAGCAAGGGTTTGCTCACCGGCCACCTTCATGCCCCAAATCCCACCGTTCTTTGTTATACGCGGACTATAACACGTGAATGTGACACGTGGCCCCTACCCTAGACCAGAGGTCAGCAAACATTTTCTCTAAAGGGCCAGAAACGACATATTTGAGGCTCTGCAGGCCACATGTTCTTGGTCACAACGACTCGATTCTGCTATTTTGACCTGAAAAGAGCCACGGACCACACATAAATGGATGGGCACGGCCGTCTCCCAATAAAACTTTATTAACAAAAACAGGTGCTGGCTGGATTTGGTCTGCTGGCCATACTTTGCTGATCGCTGCACTAAATTGTTCCAGAAAAGCGGATTCTTCGCAATCTCCTTCTTTTATGTGGCCTTTCTCAGTAGCGTGCTGTGCAGTCCTTCGACCTTCAGACTCAACAAGTTCTAAAGTTAGCCGTACTTTGAGCCCTGGGTGCCCAGTCTCCTCCCTGAGAACGGAAGAGAAGCCACCACAGGAGGACACAGCTAGCAGTCTGCACTGTGTTCCTCTCATCTCAGAGAGAGGGTCAAATCAGTGCCCACGCACAAAAAAGATAATCTGAGGCTCAGGAAGATGCAGTTAAAAAAGAAAAAAAAAAAAAGAGGAAATGAGAAAGAAAGCGAACTGACATCCCACAGACCGGAAAGGGTATTTGCAATTTCAAAAATAAAATATGGTTTTAGGTTGATGAGGCATTGACGGGCATAAAATACTCCCGTGGCTTCCTAGCACAATTAAATTAGCATGTTCCTGCCATCCCTGTGAGCGGTTAGGGTAGAACCTTGTTAATTCTATCAGTGTGAGTCTGATACAGTTCATGCCTGTCTGGTTACATCTCTCCTTACAGCTTTCTTCCTTCTCCCCATTGACCTGGTTCCCCGAGATTCGCGTTCTTCATGTCTGGGGGACGGTGTTGGTTCTGTTTCACACTCCCTTGTAGCAATTCTGGCTTTGTCTCCTCCCGCTTGCTCGCTTTCTCTCTCTGCTCCTGACACACACACACAGCCCACAGATCCCCTAATGCTTAGCTTTTCTACCTGTTCTCTTCACTGTCTCCGCCCTGCAGGTGTTAGCTGTTTTCTTCCTTTGACAGGGTGATTTTACCTAATTTCTTAATGTTCTCAAAATGCATTAGTGGGCCCCTGGGTGGTTCAGTCAGTTAAGCGTCTGACTCTTGGTTGCGGCTCAGGTCATGATCTCGTGGTTTGTGAGTTCGAGCCCCACACTGGGCTCCACGCTGTTAGGGTGGAGCCTGCTTGGGACTCTGTCTCTCTCTCTCTCTGCCCCTCCCCTTTCATCCTTTCATCCTACAAAACTGAAGCTTCATACCCAGTAAACCCATTAAAATCGCAACCTCCGTTCTGCTTTCCGGCTCCAAGAGTTGGACTACTACTCGGTTCCTCATATAAGTGGCATCCTCTAATATTTGACTTTTTGAGACTGGCTTCTTTCATTTAGCACCATGTCCTCAAGGTTAGTCACTTTGTACCATCTGTCGGAATTCCCTGCCTTTCTAAGGTTGAATAATATCCCATTGTATGTACGTATGGCATGTGTTCACCCATTCATCCGTCCACGGACACTTGGGTGGATTCCACCTTTGGCTATTGTGAATAACGCTGCTGTCAACATGGATGTACAAATACCTCTTTGTGTCCCTGCTTTCAATTCTTTTGTGTGTATGCCCAGAATTGCTGGATCATATGGTAACTCTATTTTTTAATTTTCTGAGGAACCACCATATTGATTTCCATCTTACATTCCCATCAACAGCACACAAGGGCTCCAGCACATCCTCGCTAACACTTGTTAGTTTCTGGGTTTTGTTTTGTTCTACTTATTTATTCTTTTTTTTTTTGATAGTAGCCATCCTAACAGTCATGAAGTGGTACCTTGTTATGATCCAGTTCCTATTTTAAAAGAGTTACTGGGGTGCCCGGGTGGCTCAGTCGGTTGAGTGTCCAACTTTGGCTCGGGTCATGATTACACAGTTCGTGAGTTTGAACCCACGTTGGGCTCTGTGCTGACAGCTCAGAGACTGGAGCCCGCTTTGGATTCTGTGTCTCCCTCTCTCTCTACCCCTCCCCTGCTCACGATGTCTCTCTCTCTCTCTTAAAAATAAACATTAAAAAATTTTAAAGAATAATACATAAAAGAGTTACTTTACATTTATGGCAAAACTAGCCACCACGATTTCCATTAGCAAAGGAACTTCTCCACCAAGTGCTGCCCTAACAGTACTGGGTGGTTCGTGTCATGAAATCAAAGGATTAGATGTCCCAAGACTGAGAGAATCCGTAGACTCTGCCAGAAGCTGAGCATCTATTACTGCCTTTGCGGAGGGCCGCAGGGCGGTGAGGAGTCTGCCCTGGGCTTAATCTTAGCCGTGCCTGATCATCACTGTTGACCTCACTCGTTCATAAGCTATCTTCCAACATCCCACTCTGTTACCACTACTCCTGTCCTTCTAGATTATTCCTTTATTCCTCTGAACCGGCAAAGGTGTTACCGTGCCTATAAAGCGTCTCCCTTGGCCTACTCTGGTCGTTGGGCTATGTCTCCGCTCACAGACAGTGCCATGCCTTCTTCCTCCCCTTCTGCCCTTTCAGGCATTTTCCCCCACCCCTACCCCATGGAAAGAGACCTTAGCAAGGCCTCCAGGGGACCTCCATGTCACCAAAGCCAGTGGTCAGATGTATTAGCCGCAGTCCGTCACACCCTCCTTCTGAAGCACATCTTCACTTAGATTTTCTGGCATCCCTTGCTTTCTTCCCTCCTTCCACTTTGTGCTTGCTGCCTCCCCATTTTTTGGCACACCAAATACTTTGGAGTCCTCTCTGGCTTCTTTCTTTCTCTCCTGCTCCACATCCAACTTACCAGAAAAATCTTGGGGCTCCTCCTCTGAAGTATATCTTCGATCTGATCTCTGTGGCCTCGTCTTCGGCCTCAGCCCGGCCGAAACCACTGTCATTTCTCATCTGGAGACTGCAGGCGACCTACCAACAGGCTTCCCTGCCCTGTACTGCAGGCCCCATGATTTGTCTAGAGCCCAAGTCTAGTCAGGCCACCGTCTGCTTCAAATCCTCCACTGAATTCCTGTCTCGTTCTGTATCCATTAGAAATTCCCACCTGGCTCATCAGACCTACGTGAAGTGCCCACACAACCAGCCGCACTCCCCACAGAACCTCCTTTCGCTCCAACAGCACAGACAACTTGGAGCTTGTAGAAAACTCCAAGCGCACTCCCACCTCTGGGCTCTGGGTTCTTTGTACTTGCTGTTCTTTCTGCGGGACGCTGTCCCCTGATATCCATGAGACTTCCTCCCTGCCTCCTTTGGGTCTTTGATCTAATGGTGCTTTATCAGACGCTTCTTCCCTGACCACTCTTTATTTGATAGCCCTCCCTGCCCCGTCACTTTTGTTCCTTCTGCCTTATCATCTTCTTCAATTAAGAAATGATTTTGTGGGGGCGCCTGGGTGGCTTAGTCGGTTAAGCGTCCAACTTTGGCTCAGGTCATGATCTCACGTTCGTGGGTTCCAGCCCCACACTGGGCTCTGTGCTGACAGCTCAGAGCCTGGAGCCTGCTTCAGATTCTGTGTGTGTGTGTGTCTCTCTCTCTGCCCTCCCCTGCTCACTCTCTCTGTCTCTCAAAAAAAAAAAAAATGAATAAACATTAAAAAAAATTTTTTTTAATAGAAATCATTTTGTGAATCTATATGGAGAGGGAGAATAAGTTGTTGACCAAATCAACAGAAGAGAGAAGGGGCCAGAAGCATATACACTAAGTGTTGAGAGTGGTTAGCACTCAGAGGTAGAATGCTGGGTGGTGTTTATTGTCCTTTTGCCTCACTGTTTTGTCCAAGTTTCCTGTAACAAATACTTATTACTTTTTGATCATTAACGCTAATTTTAAAATTCCAGTTTATTGGGAGGGACGCTTGGGTGGCTCAGTCGGTTGAGTGTCTGACTCTTAGTTTCGCTCTGGTCCTGATCTCACAGTTCTTGAGTTGGAGCCCCACGGGATCTGCACTGTCAACGCAGAGCCTGCTTGGGATTCTCTCTCTCCCTCTCTCTCTCTCTGCTCCTCCTGCACTCGTGCACTCTCTCTTTCTTTCAAAATAAATAGGGGCTCCTGGGTGGCTCAGTCGGTTGGGCGTCCGACTTCAGCTCAGGTCACGATCTCACGGTCCGTGGGTTTGAGCCCCGCGTCGGGCTCTGTGCTGACGGCTCGGAGCCTGGAGCCCGCTTCCGATTCTGTGTCTCCCCCCTCTCTGCTCCTCCCCTGCTCACGCTTTGTCTCTGTCTGAAAAAGAAATAAAAACATTAAAAAAAATTTTTAATAAATAAATAAATAAATAAACTTAAAAAAGAACTCCAGGTTACTGGGGGAGAGAATCTGATTGGCCGGTCCCTGGCCTGAGCACCTGTGGAGGGGAAGTGTGGCCCCACGGTACACAGGGTGACCCCACTAAGTTCTGTACAAGCGGATGTGGTCCAGGAAGGAGTGGCGGGGTTCACACCAACCTCAACCATGACGTCATGGCGGGGAAGGAGAGGAAAGGCCAGATATGCACTTTCTAAGGTTTAAATCTGGCAAATACTAGAATTGTCATTTCCAGCGAAACCTGTCATTTGCTTTGGTTGGAGACTGTGAGAGGCCTCCAGCATCGGAACGAAAGGGCCCTTTGAGGTCATTCAGACCAACTCCTTCACGTACAGCTGAAGAAACCCGGGCAGAAATCGAGTGCCCTGCCCCTGGTCACAGCTGGGGCTCGCACCAAGGTCTCTGCTCCGTGTCCGGTGTTCTGCACACCTTCCTACCTCTCCCCCTGGTGCCACGTGGACCTCAGCTTGGAGAGCCCATCCTGGCCCCAGGCTGCCAGTTAGTTGTGCTTCTCCTAGGAGTCCACCCTTGTGCTAACCCACCCCCCTCAGCATGCTGAGTCGCTGCAAGGCTGGCCGGAGTTCTGGAAGGCTCTCAGAGAGACCCAGCTTGAACGGCCAGCCCCGTCTGTAAATCCTCCCTGGCCCTTCTCCAGGTCTTGCAGAGTCCAGCCTCCCGTTGGCTACAGAATGACTTTTTTCCCCCCTCTGGCGTGAAAGTATTTCTGTGCCGAAGGCATCCTTCCTGAAAAATGTGACTTTCCTGGGCCTCCCGAGATATACTGGCATAAATACAGCTCCGGGAGCCCGCTCTCGAAAGGAGAATGTGATGGATTGAATTGTATTTTGTGAAATAATAGAAAATGTATATTTCACCTGTGCCCTCAGTTTCCGGCACAAAGCTCCTAGAACCCTTGTCATTTCCTAAGGGATAAGAGTACTACCAGCACCTTTTGTTCAAATATTTGGTCTTTGACCCCGGTTCCTGACACAGAGCTTCTGAATCCCTTGGAATATCCTGGGTGATAGGAACATGTTTTGTTCTAATGAGGCAATGCCTGGTGGGATCCTGGGTGGGGGTGGGTCGTCAGAAAGATGAAGCCATCATTAGAAGCTTGGAACTTTGAGCCCCAACCCCCTTCTTCCTGGAAGGGGAGAGGGACTGGAGGTTGTGTTAATGAACGATCACGTCTACCTACAAGGTGAAGCCAGCAATAAAAATCCCAAACGTAGGGGGTTCGGAGAGCCTCTAGGTTGGTGAACACATCCATGTGTTTGGAAAATGGTGCATCCATGGTGCACCCAACTCCATGAAGACAGAAACTCTTGCTCCCTGGGCCCTTCCTGACCTCATCCTATATACATACCTCTTCATTTCACTGTTCATCTTTATCCTTTAGTATACAATAAACCAGGAACCACCATCCCCCCCCAAAAAAAGACAAAGAAAGTATCTCTATGCCTGCAAAAAGGCACAGGCTGGCTTGGTTTATGAAATAAACAACGCTTTGTCAGTAACTTGGGGGCCATCTCTTTGCTAGGAGGCCTCAGCAGTGGTCACTCAGGCTGCTCTCGGGCCCTAGACGCATGGGATCGGGGAGGGATATAAACTAGTTCTTTTTTTTTTTTTTAATTTTTTAAAAAATCTTTTTAATGTTTGTTTATTTTTGAGACAGACAGAGCATGAGCAGGGGTGGGGCAGAGAGAGAGGGAGAGAGAACCTCAAGCAGGCCCTGTACTGTCAGCACAGGAGCCCGACGTGGGGCTCAAACTTACGAACCGTTGAGATCATGACCTGAGCCGAAACCAAGAGTTGGACACTTAACCGACTGAACCACCCAGGCGCCCCCCAAAAAACCTGTATCTTAACAGATTCTTAAAATGACTTACATGTTCATTGTAGAAAACTTTAAAGTATTTTCAAGAGATTCAAACAAAATAGTACATCCAGGAGGAATCAATATATCATTTCCATTTTTAAAATAGTTCCGGTCATCCTATTTAAACAATTTCTAGCCTGCTTTTTTTCTCCCAAGTTTCAAACATCACCCCAAATTACTTGGGCCTTTGTAAACATTCAAATGGCTCCTTCATACCCTGTCCGAAATTGTGAACCCTGGATTCCTAAATAGTTTCGTTGAACACAGGGTGTTATCAGTATTTCACTACCATAAATGATCTGTGATGAGTAGTTCTGCTTTTCAGTTGCTTTGTAAGTAGCACAGCAGCCTGGATTGTTTGGAGGGACAATGCCTGTTTAATTCGGAGTCTGTGACAGAGGCAGGACAGAAAAGCCTCGTACTTCATGCAGCAAAGAGGCATCAGGGACACCATTTGGAACACGTGACTCACAGGAAAAGTCCCGGAAGGCCTGGGAATGTGGATTTAAAACCAACTCATATGTATGCACATACACACATATATGTAAGTCAATGCCAAAAAAAAAAAAATCTAGCGGGATAAACACCAAGCGTTAAACAGTGGTGACTTCAGGATAGAAAATGGGATGAGAAGGAGGGCAGGCAAAGACGCACTTGAGGTTGTTTTGCGTTTTTATTTCCTATTTCCCTATATTCTTTGAACCTTTAATGAGAATATATTTATGTGTAACTCGTGTACTATTTAAACAAAGTGTATTTTAGAGAACGAGTTGGATCCTCACGGAATGGAGCCTGATTTATTCAGCATATACTTACCTTTTACTCCTTTTTTTTTTTTTTTTAACCAACCCCAGCACGGTGCTTGGCACATTTGGGCTACCAGACAAATGAGCGAGTCTGGAGGGGGTGGCTCGTTTGGAGCTAAGAAGCGCTCACGTGCATTTAGACGACAGGCCTTAATAACCGCTTCTCCTTCCAGCAGACTGGTCGAGATGCCTGGGCATCCGGTCTGTGACATGGAAGCAGTGGGTGGAAACGCAGTCTAGGGCCAGGAGCCCGAAGGTTTCAGGTTGACGGGCTCATGTTACCCTTGATTCCTTTGCTGTTGCTCTAAGCGCCCGTGTAGTCTGCGTTTCCTCCGTGTAGCGCACGGCGGTCCCCGGGCCAAGAGACGGTGAGATCGTTCTTCTTTCAGGCCGGACACCTGGTCCCTGGCTCCATGCCGAGGCGGCAGGGCAGAGCTCGGATGACATCAAAGGCAGAAATTCTCAGGTAACGCGTCCCTCGGGTCTCTGAATGTAAAAACCGGGAGCCCCCAGAAATGCTGAGCGTGTGCTTTCTCCTTGAAACTTGACATCTTTGCACAGACTCTTTTTTCCTCAGGGAAGACCATTTGGTGCACCTTTGCAGCTAGAATGAAACGCTTACAGTTTCAAGCTCTGAAGAGCGAAAGGGGGAATCCCCATCACATCCAGAAGCAAGGTTGACAACTCAGAACCCCCTGCGAGTCATTCTGCAACAGTGCCCCCATTCCCCCCCCCCCCCCCCCCAGTTCATTCTTCCCTGGTTCCAATGGCTTGAGAAGCCTGGAGACAAAACCCTGTGACATGTATCCAATTGAATTCAGATTCTGTATTGTCCACAGAACGCAGGGTATCTTAGCGCACCCATCGGGGTTTTTCTCCCATTGACAAAATAGCTTCTTTTGGCCAAATTTAGTTACAGTTCAAGTCCTGGTGGCTAGAGGAAAGCTGGGAAGAGAACCAGACAGGTTCTTGTGGGATAAGAGTCTTTGACAAAATGCCCTCCTTCTCACGCAAGGCAGCTTGGACAGACTATCTCCTGCCCCTGGGCGGAAGTGACATCTCTCACTGCCCACAACAGGGTCTCATCATTAAAGGCCCTTTATCACTTTGCAAACAAGCATTTAGTCCTGCGTTGGCCTCCTCCTATTTCACAGTTCTGTGTGGCAAAGAGGGTGGCCTCCCGTTAAACTGGCGCCTTCTGCAGCCACATGGGACAGCATGGCAAGGGACGTGAGAAGGGGAACAAGGTCCTGGATGCCAGGATGATTTCCTTGCAGGAGGACGAACACCCCCTTTTCTAACCAACCACGGCTCGTCTAAGAATTGTGATAACCACTCAAATGATCACAGGCTCAAAACTGGGTGTATGGTTGCAGTTAAGGGAGAAGCGTATATGCATAGGACAAAAGACAGAGGGAATAGACACAGAATTAACAGGCAGGCACTCTGGGAGATGAGAGTTGATTTTTTACTTTCTTCCTAGCGCATTTCTGGAATTTCTGAAGTTTCTGCAGAGAATACATTACTCTTGTGGTCAGAAAAAATATAGTAATAATCAAAATAAAAGCCCCCACATTATACAGTTCTTTACATTTTTTCAGATCACTTGCATATGTGATCTCCTTTGATCCTTTTAGGTACCTTCTGATGTAAGCTGGAGAGATGCCTTTAATGACATTTTTTTTTCAGGCAAGGAAACTGAGCCCCAAGGGGCTAAGGAACTTTCCCGAGGTCACATGCCCAGACTTCTGACTCCTTGTGCGGTGCTCCTCCCACAATACCTCTCTGCTTTTCCTGGTGTGTTCAAATCACCAGGATAGGAGTTATCCTCACCCTCAGGCACAGCCAGAATGATTAACCATGGTGCAGCGTCCCGTCTCTGGCCTCATGGCAGGCACACACTTAACTCACCAGAGCCCATGAAAGTCTAGTCCAGGATGGATTGTGAAGTCTCTCTTGGGCATCCCGTAGTCAAGATGATCTTCTTTTACGTCTAGCTGGACACCGTGTGAATTCCTTTTCACTTCAGTGAGACAAAAAGCTATCACCTGGAGGGATCACAGGGTTGTAGACAAAGCAAACTGCCCCAGTGGGCACTCTTCTTTTCCGGCTAGGAGGCCTGAGTGATGATCCATGCGAGGGTGGGAGACCTGGGCTGGAAACCTGAAGGCCTGGGGCCCTCTCTCTTTCCCATTGCCTTGTGTTGGGATCTCCCAGAAGTTCTTTGCTTTTCTTGAGTTTCTGCCAGGTACTGGTGTTTGGTCCCATAAATGTCTGTAAGATGGCATTAAGCCTTCATTTGCCATCAATTACATGTCCCATTTCATCCCGCGTCCACCCACAACCCCCTTGGTAAAAATCAGCCCCTTGCATATGATGCATCAGGCCCTGGCAGCCTTACGTGGGTGCAGAAAGGCTTTGGTGCCCAGTCCCAGGGTGGGCTGTTTGTGTGTGAGGCGTCTTTTCGGTCCACCTGGTAATGTTCTTGTCTTTCCGCAGTTATCTCTAAAGACCCTCCGGTGAGAAGGCAGATGAAGCCCATGTCCTGTGAGCCACCTGGGGTTCCATACTGCCAGATGGGCATCCCCAGGAGAACGTGTCTGTCCTCACCACACTCGAGTTGTAATTCAGTTGACACACAAGCTCAGAGTGGAGCATTTATTTATTGTAAATACGTAGTTTGCACAGGCTTTAAGTCAGTATGGTAGTCGACTTTTGAGTAATTTAAACACACACACACATTATGTTTCTCCAGTCTTTTTAAGACGCATCTTGTCCTCCATCTGTCGGTACAGACAGAGTCCTGTCCCCACCCCGTGGTGTCCATTCCATGACTGTACATATGCGTGCAGGCTGGCCCTTCCTAGATTCTGAACCGTTTCTAGAAGATTCCTTAGTTTGCAAGTAGTCCCGAAGTCGCAGTATCCATGACAGCTTCTTATTGGCATGATTCTTTATTCTCATCGTACAAACCGCAAAATCAAACCAAATAATGCCTTATAAATGATGCAGCTCAGAGAGAGTAGTGTATCCCCTCACCCAGACAATGCCACACGGCCTCCAGTGAACGAGATGCCATGTCTCGCTTCGTTTTGCAGTACAGGGATTTTTTTTTTTTCTGCCTAATGTAAATATAACGCAAAATTAAGGCAAGAGTGGGCGTGGCCCCTCCAATGCCAACCACAGGGCCCTTTTGTAACTGAATGACCCTACAAGTAGCCAGTGCTCTTTACCGTTTACAGTGCCCCTCCCCACCCACGTTCCCATTCCTCCTGTCCCACGAAGCCCCTAGCCCCAGTCCTGGCAGCCAGGGTAAGGCGAGATTTATGAGATTTTGGTATTTTTTTCTGCAAGTTGGAAACATACGTGACTCCTTATTATAGTCAGTTACAAAGTCTATCTCAGAGATGTTTTTGTTTTTTTATCTTTCGCCCCGGGAGCAGGATTTCCACGGAAAATATGACACGAGAAAGTATAGACCGAAGCATATTAGCAAATATCTGCCTCACATACCTGGTGCCTCACCCCCACCCTTAGGGACCCTGGAAGCACCCGCCAGGCTTCCCTTCCCTTCTTCAGCTCCCTCCTGAGCTCAAGAGGACCTGACTGGTCTGAGAGCAAATCCCCCCTTCCCTGCCGCAGGCACTTCTCTGTGGGGGAGAAGGGTGGAAGTACAGCGGCCCCCGAATCTGGAACTGGTCTGGACGGGCTCTGACTGCTGTTCTCGCACCCTTTTTCTTGAGCTGGGAGAGAACAGAAGTGTGTTTTTGCTTGCACCTGACCCCCAAATGCCCCCTGTCCTTGGAGGGGAAGCTATACCAGAAGAAGGACAGAACATAGAAGGAAACAGACTGACCCCGGGGTCCGTGCTCAAAACAGGTGGAGATGAAAGGAAATCGAGAGGGAGAGGCGGGCAGAGCAGTGGAAAAATTAATGTCCTTTAGAACAACCCTCTCAGGTGCTCACACCTGAAGGACAGCGTGCCCAGACCAAGCCATCCAAAAGAGGTTTCCGGTGAGGAGGGTTTTGGCAGACGTGAGTGCATACGCTCAGCTGTTGTCCAGAGTAAAGAGTAAGATGGCGTCCTACAAGTGAGCAAGGTCAAGTGCCCTTCTCTGGGGAATCAATCATGCCAAACTGTAACTGCTAAATCAATGGAAAAGCAGCTTTTGCAGGTCATTGGCTCTGGGCATAGCCGATTTGTTTTACTGGCTCCGGAAGCTTTCCAAAAGGTCAGAATTTCTTTATTATAACGGCATCCCCTCCGTCTCCCTCCCGGTTGCATAAAATAATTACAAGGGTTTTAATGATCACGATTAAGAAGGCCAAAGACAAAGACAATTCCACCTTCAGAGTAGACTGACTGCCCTGATGAGGTGTTTATACACTCATGTTCCACGCCACTGGGACGGAAATGAAAAATAAAGCCATCAAGGACAGAGGGAAGGGATGAGCAGAAACCAAAAACTGCAATTAGGGAGAAATCTCAGGAATCTGGCATCACACCTCTCCTCGAGACCTATCACTGAATTTCACACCCTTCGAACTCACGTGGTGCCTGCCTCTGGCAGGACAGGTTAAGCCCCTTGACCGTAAACTTTTGCAGAGGCGACGACGAATCACAGCACCCTCACTGCTCTCAAGCGTCTCGCTAACACTGTCGCCTGTGCCCCACCCCCACCCCGTGTTTCATATGTATTTTGTATTTATTGATGTGCCCTCCGCAGACTCCTTTCTTTGTACCTAATAAACTTTAATAAGTGGAAATGCTTCTGCTCGTGTCCTTGTTAAAACCCGTTGAGGGACACCAGTACCAATCTAGGCCAACCATTTTTAAGGGTTAGAAGGGCTTCTATTCTAAGAATGGCAGGGAACGGGAGATACTCACACGGGAACCAACACCTGCTGCAACATGTTGTGTCCGAAATGGGGCGTTTCTGTTCTGAGCTGATGCTTTTCACTAACCTACGACATGGTGTTTTCCTAGCTTTTGTGGCTCAATGGAACGGATGGGTATTTGGGAAAAGCAACCAAGGGAAAATCTTTCTCAAATGTATTTTCCCTTTAAAAAAAAAAAAAAAAAACACTGCTTATTTATTTATTTATTTTGAAGTAGAGAGAGCAAGCATGAGCAGGGGAGCGGCAGAGAGAGAGAGAATAACAAGCAGGCTCTGAGCTGACAGCACAGAGCCCAACACAGGGCTCGACTGGTCTCACGAACCGTGAGATGGTGACCTGAGCCGAAATCAAGAGTCGGACGCTTAATTGACTGAGCCACGAGGTGCCCTTCAAATACATTGCCCTAAAAAATCGGTAACGCTGTATTGTTTTATTAATGTAAAATGGGCAGAGACCGTTGCTTATGGAATTCCTCTGATTCGTGTCAAAACGAAACCACTTTTGCTCTTAAGTGCACTTCGTGCCTGCCCCCAACTTCACAAACCCCTCGCAGAATCTTTACGAGGCAGTGTCACCTTGATGTGCCCTGTGGTGTTTTCGGGAGGCCTGTGGCACAGAGGAGATGCGGTTCACCTGCTAGGTAAGCTGGCCTGGGGCCAAACAGAGATCTGAGTCTCTATTTTGCCTGTTACGAGTTGGAGGATGTAAGTTATGTGACCCCGTCTGCCCCTTAGTTTCCTCACCTGTAAAATGGGGGCACAAATAGGTACCTAAGCATACAGTGGTGAAGTGAAGTTAGACCTAGACAAGCCCTTAACCCCTGGGTCCCAAGAGACCCAGGTACCGGCACAGCCCAGCTCTAGGGTACAAGCAGTGGGCTCATTACATGCCGAGTCACAAACAGAGCCGTCACTGGCTACCCACACCCCAGCCCTTCGGCTTAGATGGTAGCAAAGAAGCTCAAAGACCACACTCCACTGGCTCTGCCGTTGGATAACAAGGAGAGCGCAGTCGTTAGAATTCATAGACGTTCCCGGAATAAATCTCATCTGGAAGCGAATTTCAAAGCTAGCGGCTACACACACTTTGCATCCGAATTAGTTAAGGACCTGACTTGTTTTATCTGCCCTCTTATTAGCAGAGGTAGAGATAAGCCCTTTAATGACCCAAAGGGCCAGGGTGAGTAGAGAAGGAAAGCAGTGGCCGAAGAGACTTGACAAAGGGGATGATGAACTTCAAAGCCATGGGCTGCAGAGGTGAAGAAGCTGTCGTTTTAGGCACCTCTGATAGACTTAAGGTGGGAAAGGTGGTACCTAGAAGGGTGAGGGAAGCAGCTTCATAGGAAGGGCTGTGGACTCCAGAAGCAAGATCTGAATTCTTAACACCGCGTCCCAGAGTTTTGGGCGTCCTTCATCAACCTGTTCTGTTATAGGTTGAATGATGTCTTCCAGAAATCCATATGGAGGAGTCCTCGCTCCCTCATCTCTGGTATTGATGGGGGAATCAGGTAGCAGATGTAGCTACTGAAGATAAGTGGGTACCGAAGCAGGGCGGGCCCTAATCCAGTATGACCGGTGTCCTTGTAATAACAGCAACGTGGACACAGACACATACACTGGGAGAACGCTGTGTGAAGACGAAGACGGAGACTGGGGCGATGCTGCAGGCCAAGAAATGCCAAATGACCCCCAGCAAACCCCCAGAAGCCAGGGCGGAGGCACAGGACAGATTCCCCCTCACAGCCCTCCGAGGGAACCCCACCCTCACCGACACCCGGGTTTTGGGTGTCTCACCTCCAGAACTGTGGGACAATAAACTTCCGTTGTTTAAGCCACCCGGTTCGTGGTGGCTTTGTTACAGCAGCCGTAGCAAACTAATACGTGCTCTGTCACCTTGGAGCTTCGCAGGACAATGTCGCGTTTGTGGGGAAGACGAGAGTTGGAGATACAGGTTAAAGAGCCAGTAGTCCCTTGTATCAACGAGGCAGTCATCTACTCTGACCTTGACACAGGTCACCTTGTGACCGTGACTAAGTCCTATTTTCGCAAACAAGACACTCAGTTGCTTTTTGCCTGTCACGGCGGAGACCAAATCATGGAAGCAACCCGGCATTTCTAGGTCGCAAGAGTGGAGAGAGCTGGCCTTCCTCTTATGTGGCATCGTTTCCTCTTTCGGGGCTGCTCTGGCTTTAGCCTTGAAGATGCTCGGCACAGAAGGCGGCAGCCATTCTAACGAGCTCGACTTCCGTTTCTAGTGTGGTTTTGTTGAATTGTGGTAAAATATGCGTCAGGGAAACTTACCGCCATAACCACGTTTAAGTGCACAGCTCAGGGACGCCTGGGGGGGGCTCAGTCGGTTAAGTGTCCAGCTTTTTTTTTTTTTATTTATTTTTTTTTTTTTAATTTTTTTTTTCAACGTTTTTATTTATTTTTGAGACAGAGAGAGACAGAGCATGAACGGGGGAGGGGCAGAGAGAGGGAGACACAGAATCCGAAACAGGCTCCAGGCTCCGAGCCGTCGGCCCAGAGCCCGACGCGGGGCTCGAACTCACGGACCGCGAGATCACGACCTGAGCCGAAGTCGGCCGCTCAACCGACTGAGCCACCCAGGAGCCCCAATGTTTGCCTTTTTGACACTGGCTTGTTTTACTCAGAATAATCTCAGTGGATACTCGCATTGCTTCCACACCGTGGCTACTGGGCGTAATGTTGCTGCTGTGAACACGGGAGTAAGAGTACCTCAGGCCTGGGTTTCAGTTCTTTGGGGCATATGCCCAGAAGCAGAATTGCTTGGTTATATGTTAATCCCATTTTTCCGATTCTTTGAGGAACTGCCATACTGCTTTCCACAGCGGTTGCACCATTTTTTACGGCCACCAGTACCATACAGGGTTCCGATGTCTGAGCATCCTCACCGACACTTATTTTCTGCTTTTTGATGGTAGCCAACCCAATTGGTGTGCTTTTGTGTTTATTTGCAAAGAGTGAAGTTACTCACCAAACGGTATACCATGTTGGAAACACTGAGCTGACTGGGTTTGATGACGAGTCCGGTCAGAAAAACACATCCCCCTTCATACATTTTTCTCTTTTGTGACCGATGCCCACGTTTATTCATGAAACACAAGGACATTAATTTCAGTATTTTTTTTTTATTGTATGCTTGATGTATTTAGAGACAATTCCAAGGGCAAGCACTGGATAGGGAAGTTATCTGGTTTGTTGATATTTGTACAAAAGGCTGTTAAGACTACACGGTCGGTTCCCACTGCAGGAAACAGAAAGATTTTCTTTGTTAGTATTCCCTGCCAATAGCATTTTCCAGCTCACACATGGAACTTCTCACAGCACGATTGCAAACACATACGTAATGCATTCCCATGAGAAATCTGCAGGTGACATCTCGGAATGTTGGGAGTCGGTCAGATACGGCACGTTTGGCACAAACCGTAGGAGGAGAGCTGGGGCTTGGGACCGTGCAGAATGAAACGCCACAGCCACAGGGAGGCACAGGGTGGTCCTGGGACAGCAGATGCATGTGACCTGCCACCCCACCCCCTCCGTACGGGAACGGCCAGCCAGGGGGGCTCCCTCCCTCCCTCCTTCCTCCGTGTGCTTCCTTCCTAAACCTGCGAGCTCAGCTGAAGACCTCCCCGACAAATGACTTGACTGTTCTTTAGTCAAGGATGCAGTGAGTGGTTTCATTGCAGACACATTGGTCCCACCCGGCTTCCCTGCTGGGGCCGGCCAGAGCTGTGTGACACCTGTACCAGTGCGGGATGACATAAGTTAGGGAGCAAAGTAGTTTGCCTGGTTGGCAATTCTTTTTTTTATACCTAGCAATTCACCCAATAGTGAAGGAACTTCACTGCTAGTATCTACTAGGCACACACCTGCTCTGTTAGCTTGTAAGGAAGACCGTCTAATAAGAACACTGTGTCTTATGTTATTGGGCACTAAAGAATCACCAGAATTTCAAGTATATGCTTATTCTACTGAAAGTTCCAAACCACCTCCAAGAAGGAAGAGTACTACCTCTGCTTCGCTAATTTACTTTTACTGGAGCCTCTGCTCCCTTAGAGGATGAGGGCTGTCTTCATCTACGGCAATGCCATCTACTAGACAAGACTAAGCGGCTTATGGTTGGTTACGGGGCATGGGATTGGGGGAGAAATTCCATCCTTTACAGCCATGTCTTCTTGCTGCACAAAGCACGCACACCTCCCCCGTCCAAGTCTTAAGGGACACACAAATGGTTCTTTCAGGAAGCTATTTACACACTGACCTTTAACCATTGTTTTCTTAGTTCCTCTTGAATATTCATTTTCTCCATATTGCCTTTAGAAAAGCAATCCCTGGTCAAGAATTCATCCATGTAATGATAAGCATTTTTCAAAAGCGGGGTCTGTTTGGAGAATTTAAAAAGACACATACCTTCCCCCAACAGCCTGTTCAAAATCCAAGAACGAATTTCAAGCAGTGGACGTAAGTAGAAAGAAGTCACTAGAAGGGGGTCCAGCCACATCAACAGATTCTCTACTCTCTTCTCGTCTTTCTCCACACCGCCCAAATGCGCAAAGAATTCACCCACGCTATTATTGGGGGTTTGACTGTACATAGACCCCCCTCTGTGCCTGACAGAAGTGTCCCAGCCTCCGTTGAACTTCTTGCCCGGCCTAGCCATGGAGGGCTGCCATGGCCCATGGTGGCCCAAGACTGGGGCACCACAATTGTGATGCACACCATTAGCCCAGACAATTCTCATTTAGGGTTGGCCCTTCTTTGAGATGCTGGACAAAGGTCAGTGTCCCCTAAGAGAAGTAGCCATTGTATTTCCCACTTCATGGTGGTTAGGAAATCACATAGACTGGCTGGCCCACAATATTGTTTGGCCCATAATAATGAAAGCAGACCCCCGTGTAATTTATTCTCACCAGACTTCTTTTGGTAAACCCCAAATCACCTTGGGTATCTCAGGCACGTCAGGTCCGATGAGATGTTTCTATAATAGGTAGAGGTGAAACCACCTGGTGAAATCTTGGGGTGGCTTAACACATCCCCTTGTTTTAAATAACCACCTAGCAGGTGGACTTGGGCGGGGTGAGGCACCGAAAATGTCACCTCCAAACCTCCCCCTCCCCCAACTTAGCACCTGTAGACAGATGCTCTGAGAATGGCTGCTCCATCTACCAGAAGACCCTGAGTTTGTCACCCGTGAAAGCCCTGACTGGGTCACGGCAGCTACGAGCCGCCACGAATGGCCGTGTTGACCCTGTCAGCTCTCAAACGTCCCTCCCATCTCCCACCGCTTGTCGTCTGTGATTTTACGTACAGAACTCACAAAACTGCCGGACCAAAAGCTCGTGGTGCCTTTATACCTACACCCTTGGAGGGGAGCTGGTAGAGAAACCAGCTGTGTCCCGATAAAACCCGTGACCCTCCGTGTCCGCATCTGTGTGTGAGACCCACGTCCCCTCCGGCCCTTATTGCCTGTCGTGCACCGCTGTCGGTGCAGAGTCCCGAACCCAAGGTCACTTCGAAGATTACTGACACTCCCAGTATTTCCACTTGCAAATTCCTACCAGTGACGGAGCACGACGGGGCCCCAGCGGCGGGGGTGAGGCTGGAATAGTGGGGCTGCCCTTCTTCCAGGAGCTGCTGACCCGCATATACGTCCCTTCGTCATCTCTGCCCCCTGTCCATCTCCGGAGTGGGTGAGAGTTTCGCTAGCTGGAGGGGAGCCCCCCTACCCTTGCCCCCGCGGCTGCCTTCGCCGTGAGGGCAGCTACCAGGTCACGGGGCACGAGGAACAAAGAAAGGGAGGGCCAGGGAGAGCCAGGTGCATCGTACACAGCCTTGTGGGATATAACAAGCCGGGCAGGAAGGCTGGGGGTTGGATCGCTACCCTGCGGCGACCTGCTTCTGCCTCCATCTGCCACCTCCTTGCCCTCTGTCTCCCCGATGCCCGGCCCATCTGGTTTTCCTCACATGCTCTTCTGTGCTCTGGTGGTAAGTCAAATACTTCGTGTGAACGCGACACTGGAAACAAATCAGTTTAATTAAAGTCTCCGCTGAGATAATGTAGTCACTGCTCAGATTCCAGCTACTTTAGCTAGCATCTGAATAGCCAACGGTCTCTCCTTTTCTCTCCCTCATTAGCTGGAGAGATACGCAGCTTTGTTGGGGGGGGGGGGGGGGGAGAACCATGCCACAGGGCCATTTAATTAATCCCGGAGTAGATGGCCATAACCAGGCCCGAAATCGTTTCTACGCAAGGCCAAGGGGTGGGCGTGCTGCTGTACAGCGAGAGCCTCGGGCCTTTGGGGAGAGCCACGTGGGGATGTGGGGAGGCCACGCGCATGGCTGCCTCGGAATCTCCAACACGGGCAGTTCTAGCTAACTCCGCTAACCAGCTCTCCCGTGCTCAGGAGCCGTCTGTGGGTCCGCTGAGCACAAGCGCAGCAGACAGAGGACAGGCCCCTTAGAACCACGAGAATCAGGATGAGCTGCGACTAGAGAGGAGCCCCCTTTGTTCCTTCCCATTGGTTGTGTCCTTCAGCAGACACATCTGCAGACGTTCTGCACGACGGGCTTGCACTCGTGTAAAGGGGAGGCCGGGAAGCTTCCTGCTCAAGTTCACACACAAAAGCCCCGGGCCTTTTGATAACCTGAAAGGAACCATTACTGAAAGAAAGACTAAGACTTCAATAGATTTTGCTTTTCTTGCACACCCAGCACTGTGGAGCCCCCGTGAAGGCCTGACAAATGCTCGTCCTCCGTGAGAAGGCTAGTGTGTCCACGGTCACTGAAATACAACGATAGCAGCTGAACATCCACAAGTAGTCACACAATCGAAAGACAGGCAAATGGATACACGTTACACTGCAAAGGGGGAGCTACGTTGTAGAAGAAGGGGACGTTGCTGGGATTGAGGGCAGAACACAAGAGTGTGACTTTCACACGTCTGAACTTTCTCGTTTTACTCAAACAGGAGAGTGGTTTGTTTTGCTGGTAATTTAGTAAGGTGGGAACGTTTAAATAAGAAGGGGAGAGGGAATGCTTACTTCACTTAAAGAACTTAATCTCAGTGTCAACACAGTCATAGAAAAGATCCCCCACTTCAGTGGGGTCCAGAGGGTCAGAGCTGGTCAGAATTTCTTCCATGGCTTCCAGGCCTTGCTTCTCTAGTTCCAGCATGGTCTTCCTCAGCTTGCGACCTTGCTCCTGAGGAAGGGCGGGAACAGCGAGAGTCACTACGATGGACAAGAAAGCCTCTCAGGGGCCTACCCACCCCATTCGATCTGTTTCCCCAGGGCTGCCGCAGGGATCATTCTAGAATGCCAGTGCGGTTATGGTACTGCTCTGCTTGGCATACCTACCTCCTCACTGCCTTTAGGATAAAATCCAGACTCTTGAGTGATATTCAGGAAAGGCCTTTTGTAACCTGAGTACGAGGCTCTTGCTTGCCTCACCTCCCGCCAGGCCCCCCAGAGTCTCCCTTTCTCTTTAGCCAAACTGAATTAATTGCATTCTTCCAACCCATGATACTCCACCTTGCCCTTCCTCGGCACTTGGTCAACAGGCACCCATCTCCGGGCCTCTTTGAACCTTTCCTCTGGGCTCCCTGTCCATGCCTTTACTTCTGCCGTGGTTGTTCTCTTTCTGTCCTGTAAGGGTCTGTCTATTTGCCCGTGTCCCCCATTAGACCATGATCTCCCGGGAGTGAGAACTGGGCTCATCACCAGGCTTCAACGCCTGGGACACAAGAGGCATCCCCAGTAAATGTTTGCTGAATGGACAAACGATCAGTGAATAAACACGTGCCGTGTCCATCGCCCGACATACTTTCTTCTGAGCTGCTGAGATTGCTTCTTCCACTCGCTTAGAGTGTGGGACAGTGAAAAGCTTCCATTTGCCCAGTTAGTCCCAGAATGGAGAAGCCGCCGTCAGCAGCCGTCCCCCACTTCCTAACACGGCCTTGACGCAAAGCAACGGTCATGTCTCAATGTCAGAGCCCACCCACCCTCGTCCGTCTCATCTCCGTGGCATTTTGTGCAGAAGGGCTCAAACACACGCCCCTCTCTCCCTCCGCCTTCTAGTTGCCAGAGAGCCCCAAAACGACGCACCGAGTGGCATTTTCACTCCGGGCTTACTGTCATCCACCTGGAAGACAGGCACTGCTGGGAACCGCAATAGACAGCCCCGGACAAAAGTCAGTGCGGTGGAGCGGAAGCACTCACGGTTCCACGGAAACATCCGGCAGGGAAGACGGAGGTGAAAACACCAGGTGACTCTGACATGTCAAAATGGACATTTCTGTGGCACGGAAGTGCAAAGCCTTTGGACGGTGAGACTGCCCTTCTCTGAGATGCTTTCTGAAATCCCTTGGGTTTACTGCTGATGGCGCCCTTCTTTCTATGCTTTTTATATAGTCCACCATGCCAAGCACAAGAAAAAAAGCTCACCCGGTCCACGCAAATGCAAACGCCAATTTCCCTACAAGGTGTCCCTTTCTTCAGGACAAACTAGACTCGTTGCAAGTTGGCAAATACATGCTTGGGAAGCAGATGGGCGTCTAACTGCCACGTTCCTTCCCCTTCCCTTCAGCAAAACGGAGTCTTGGATTTTATACGCAACCCATCACTAGTGGCTGCTGTGGGCATATACTGGGTGTAGGTCTCGTTTGAATTGATGTCTTGTAACTTTATTTGCCAAAGCTTTGCGGGGAGGGGTGGGTGAGCTGCACCTTGGAAAATAACTTTTTTTAAAAACTAGGAACCTGGGGCGTCTGGGTGGCTCAGTCAGTTGAGCGTCTGACTCTTGATTTTGGCTCATGATCCCAGGGTCGTGGGATCAAGTCCTGTGGAGGGCTCCAAGCTGAGTGTGGAGCCTGCTTGAGGTTCTCTCTCTCTTTCTCCCTCTCCCCTGCTCGTGTACACACTCTCTCAGATAAAAATTGAATTCAATTTAAAAAACTAGGACTTTGAGAATCTTTTTTGAAAAACTCTTTTAAAATTATAGTAACATATGCATAACACAACGTTTGCCATTGCAGCCATTTTTAGGTGTACAAGGTCAGTGGCATAAGGACATTCACACTACTGTGCACCGTCCCCGTCCCCCCCCCAGTCTGTCTACAGAACTTTTTTGAAGGATTACTTTTTTTTTTTAAACAACACATGATTGTGTCTTTAAGGTATTGCCATCTCGTACCAACGTTTTACCCCCAAAAGTACACAAAGAATTTTAGACAGCAGGAAAGCAATTA
The DNA here is from genome assembly GCF_023721935.1 of Panthera uncia. Lineage (NCBI taxonomy): Eukaryota > Metazoa > Chordata > Mammalia > Carnivora > Felidae > Panthera > Panthera uncia. The sequence goes on from NC_064816.1 coordinate 116,587,062, forward strand.
CCCCCACCAGAACTGCACACATCTATTATTCCCAGGGAACATCCCCAGGGAAACAGTAAATGAAAGAGGGATATTCCCAGCCCACTGAGTGCTAGGACAACATTAGACGTGGAGGCTTCATTTCGTTAGGTTTCAGGGGACTGGCCAGAAAAGTGAATAGCAGCCTTCTAGGAAGGCCTCAGGTCCCCGGGTTTCTGGAAGGAGGCGTACAGGCAAGGAGGGAAACGATGTGCGGGATTAACGCCTTCTTGCCTCCTCGAGCGCAGACCGCACCCCCCTCCGCCAGCCCACCCCTAGGCTCACCTGGTCACTTTCGATGACAGCGCGTGCCCACTGGTGGGCCTTGTAGAGCTCGTGCCGGCGATCTGGCTTCTCCTGGAACCGAGGCTCCTTTTTGGCAGGGTCGTCGTCCCCAAAACAGGGAGATTGTGCTTTGGGGACAAGTTTCACATCATCCACAAAGATGAAGGGCTTGAATATGGACCTGGAGGGAAAGGAGAGGTGCTTTAGCCCAACTGAGCTTGAGGCGTGAGGACATGAGAGGCAGTCCTTTCATTAGGCCATCGCTTCCTGAGCCAGCTCCTGGCGGCTGGCGGGTGGGGGCCGAGACAGACACAACTGCGTATTTTAGTAAATATTTTAGTAAAGCTGTCATTTGCCAGCTGCAAGTTCTTCTATGAGCAGCAAGGAGACATCAAAACAGACTTGCTTTGTTCCTGGAAGAACATTTGGGAGGCCCCTTTCGGCTGTACAAAGTAAGGCGAACGGACGCGTGGCGTTTGGAGAAAAGGGTGCAACGGGCCATCCATCTAGGCTGAAAGGAGTCTGCCTTTCTCTACCCTGGGGCAGCACCTGCAATAACAATAGGAGAGAGAGGGCTACAAACACGCCCCCAGGTGTACGGGTCGGATCCGGGTTATTTTCTCTCCTCTACGCCGGTGCCCTGGCCACCATGCTTCGAGTGGGTTAGCAGTGAGCTGAGATATTGACTCCTTCAGCCCTGAGGTGGCGGGGCTCGAGGCGGCCAGGGAAGCCCTGCCAGTGTGCCACACAAACACGTTCAGGTGTGCCACAGTCTGAAAAGAACTGGGAACCGGGGACCCTGGCTCCCCGAATTGTGTCCTTGGACCCGGGGCTTCGGCATCACCCTCAGGCCCCGCCCCCATCCTGCTGAATCAGGATGTGCGTGTCAACAAGGTCCCCAGGGGATTGGCGATAGACCAAGTCTGAGGAGCAGGGCTACAGGGACAACAGGACGGGCTCTTCCCCCATCTGAAGCACCCCCCCCCAACCGCCCCACGCCCGCTATCTGGAGGTAGAATGTTCTGTGAAACTTCTCGTAAGCCAAAATGGTACAGAGCAAAGAAGCAGTTACCATTTCATAAGAGCGAGAAGCCTCTTGGGATTTCTTTCGGTTAGTGAAAACAGGTACTGTACTAACACACGTCTTTCGTAAAAGGGACGTGGCAGAAAAAGAACTTGCGGATAGCGGGGGAGATCTGTCATGAGAAGTAACCTCTTAGGTTAGTTCCCTGAGGAGGTCACGGGAAAGAGGGCTCAAGAGAGTCAAGACACAGAACTCACTCTGCAAGACCGGGCTCAGGCTAAGTTGATTTGATTATTACAAGCAGCGAGACCTTCATACTCCAAGCTGGGGAAGTGGGGTGGGCCTGGTTAAGGATGGGCACCAGGTACCCTGTTCATGGACCCTCCCTCCCCAGGACATGGGGGGGCTGCCTTTCATAGAGGGACCACGAAGTGCCACCTCCTACAGCCTCTTGAACATCCACGGGTCGTTGGCCCTTCTACTGAATGCTCAATACAATGCTGCATTATCCAATTAGTCATTCAGTTGATTCTGCAAAAGGGCTGCAGGGTGAGGGGTCCCAGGAAAAGGGTAACAGACGGGGAAGGGTGGGGAAGTGGGAGGAAAATGGGGGGGAGCAAAGAGTCCGGCACAGACATGGCTTCTGGGGCCTTCTGGTCTCTTACAACACAGCGGCCTCACAGGAGGCAAGCATCCCATCCTTCAGGACCCGATAGCACAAGGGGTTCCTGAAAAGTCGGCGCCCATCGTGCCGCCTGCCAGCAGACGTTAATCTGCAGCCTCCTGGCCCGGCGCAGAGACCCTTCTGTGGGACCCTGGCTCTGAGGCTCCTGCTGTGCAGCCCCAAGCCCACACAGTTCACGTCTTCTGGGCCGCAGGGTCTGTGCTGTGGCCAGAAAGGGTCAGAGTCGTGACCTCCACAGGCTTACGCTGGGCAATGAGGTGGCCAGGCTCAGTCACTGGGAGGGCGTTACTTTACATCTCAGGACCATTCTGACACGGTGGCCCCGTGGGCGAGAGCCACGGTTCTGGGGGGCCAGGAGGGGCACAGTCTGGTATCACTCGTCGGGCTGAGCACGGATCCCAGATCTGCCTGACTCATGACAGCAGCGGCGGGGCACTGGGCTGGGCCTCAGAATGAGGGTACGCGACTCCTCTCTACTCTGACCAGCTGTGGGGGCACTCGTGCTCCCTGTCTCTGATTGGGACTAAAATGATCTCGAAGTTCCCTTCCAGCTTCCAAACCTATAAATTTCTATTTGTATGTCATGCAGTTCATGAACTTGTGACTCTGACTTCAAGACGTTCATGCTGGGGCACTTGGGTGGCTCAGTCGGTTGAGCATCTGACTTTGGCTCAGGTCACGATCTTACGGTTCGTGAGTTCGAGCCCCGCATTGGGCTCGTTGCTGTCAACACAGAGCCTGCTTCAGATCCCTTGTCCACTTCTCTCTCTCTCTCTGCCCCTCCCCTGCGCTCTCTCTCTGTCTCTCTCTCTCGGATCCTCTGTCCACCTCTCTCCCTCTCTGGCCCTCCCCTGCGCGCTCTCTCTCTCTCTCTCAAAAATAAACATTAAAAACAAGAAGTTCATGCTAAGCACAGTCATGGTCTTTTGCATCCAATACATAGGATAACAGTGTAGTAAAAATCAGAACATTCCAGTTGATGGAACTGCCAACCCACTCCACCTCAATAAAGGTGCCCAGTGGCTTTTCTAAAGCAAGAAAGTACCGTATGTTTACTAGTTATCCCATCTATCAGTTTTCTTTCTCAAAATAAATAACAAATACGATGGGATTCCCATAATACTCTAATGCAGCCAAAGCTCTCCAAGGATTTTTCCCCCAAAGTCTGTAAGGAAGTCAGCACCCTCAACTGCTATAAACATGAAGCACAGATTTGTCGAGTGGTTAAAGGGAGAGTTTTTGAGACTGAATAAATAAAAAACTACTGCTGATAACAAATTGCAATAACACTAATAATTATTTAAACCTGAATGTGGGAATTATAATTCGGGGTTTATTTGTGCCTATGTATCCAAAAAAAGCAGAATGTGCGTAACTCAGTGGTTCCCAAACCTTCTGATTTCTTGCCAAGCCTTATAAAAAAATCACACAAACGATACAAATAGGTGAGGAGAGTTTCTGACATTTTCCCACACTTGAAGTTCAGATCAAGGGGGGTGCCTGGGTGGCTCAGGCGGTTAAGCGTCCAACTTCGTTTCAGGTCATGTTTTACAGTTCGTGAGTTTGAGCCCTGCATTGGGCTCTGTACTGGTGGTTCGGCGCTTGCTTGAGATGCTCTCTCTCTCCGTCTCTCTCTCTCTTCCCCTTCTCCACTTACTCTCTCTCTCTCTCTCTCAAAAATAAACTTTTTTTTTTAAAGCCCAGATGGTAGCTTCTTTTTTTTTTTTTTTTAATTTTTTTTTTCAACATTTTTTTTATTTATTTTTGGGACAGAGAGCGACAGAGCATGAACGGGGGAGGGGCAGAGAGAGAGGGAGACACAGAATCGGAAACAGGCTCCAGGCTCCGAGCCATCAGCCCAGAGCCTGACGCGGGGCTCGAACTCACGGACCGCGAGATCGTGACCTGGTTGAAGTCGGACGCTTAACCGACTGCGCCACCCAGGCGCCCCCAGATGGTAGCTTCTTAAATGCCACTTCATCAAATGTATGCTAAGTAACGACCCGGACATTAAATGACTTGACCAAGGTCACATATCCAGCCAGCGGCAAAGCTGAAACTGTCATCTGAGTCACAAGGCACACCCCTCCCAGGCCACTGGGACAGGGCAGGGCACACTTTGTCACACTTGTGGAACCCTCCCAGAGTGTCCCAGGGATGGCCCTGACGTGAGGCACACCTGAGAGGGCTCCAGAAAGCTGGTTCAAAGAAGCCACCTAACCCGGAATTCACCCCAGGTCACCCGGCCCCTGCATTGCGTGCCGTGACACGAACACAGGATAATAGGCCCAAAAGGGGAAAGTGCTTCCAGCGGCAAAGAGTCTCCCATCAGCTGGTTAGTGAGGAGGTTTAAGGCCGGCTGAGCGACTCTACAGGGACAATCCACCGTCAGGAGGGACAATTAAACGAAGGAAGCCATGAGCGACATAAAGGAAACCGTATGACCACGACCCTCAGCTCTCCCTGAGACAAATCTAAGGCACGGTCTGATGACAGGGACCAGAGCGTGCTCTCCCACGCTCTGTCTCAGAAGTCTGCAGAATCTTAGCCTTCGAGCCCAGAGACCTGCTCCCTGGGAGGCGTCCTGGCCTCATCTGTCCCTTTTGTCTTCCAGAATCTTGTGACGCACGCGCCGAGCCAGTGTAAAAAATGTTTCCCTGTCACTTGTTTTCTCATTTGGCAAGAGAGCATAATTACCGTGGAAACCCCTGACGTTTTATAGCGTGTCATAACTTTCAAAGTGCTTGCATTCAGTTCTCCTAGTACCCCTATTTTTCTATTCGCTCACTTTTCTATTCTATCCATACAACACGCAAATACGTGTTGAGTAATGATTGAGTACCCGTCACCATTCTAGGTACTAGGGACACAGCAATGAACAAGGCAGGGAAAACATTTCCATCCCATTTTACAGATGAGAAGACTGAGGCTCACAGCAGCTAAGTGTTGGGTCCAAAGGCATATTCCTAGTAAGTGGCAGACGGAGAACTAAATTCAGGTCTTCTAAACTGAGGTCAGTTTTCCGCCCACGACCTCACACCATTATATTAACCTTCTGTTGGTTCTTCATACACACTGTGCAGAAAAATAAAACCCTTTTGGTGCTTTGGGATTTTATCATCAGTGGCCAGCCGGCACTTCTGACCTCAAATATGCCTCTATCCTTAGGAAGGTGCAGAAACTCCCCAAGCCACTCAGCCAGCCTTATCCCGTGCCCTGGAGTCCCCCAGATCCACTGAGGGGAGTCTGGCACAGAGCGGGGCAGCACAAGGCTCCTGTGTGGGTGAATCTGTTAAACGTTCAACCAAGCTCAAAATAACCCAAAATAACCAGTTTTTTCTCAATTGCAGGTGTCTCTTGAATGGGTCGCTCCAGCTTTACTGTCGGTCACTTTAATCACACGATCTCAACCGCATCTGGCTGAGGGCAGGACCTATCAGTGAAGGGCCTTTCTATTTTAAAGGGAAAGAGAACTCGTACATTTGGGGCATGGGATGAGCTCCGGGCTGGATCCAGATGCTCTGGAAGGTTGTGAGGTCAAAGGGCAGGAGAGAGGAGGAATCTGGTGCTGTACGCATTCAGAGTGAAATTGACGGGGGTGCTATTTCACACAGGGCCCTCACCTCTGGGTACGTCTCTGCTGGCTGTTCCCTGAACAGTACCAGGGATCGTATTTACCTACGCGGCCGCGTCTAAGGTTTGTTAAGTGTTATCTCCACCAACAGACAGGCCGCTCGTCACTACATTTGAATTAACCAGATGAGACAGTCTCAGTTGACTCAGCTTCGCCTCTCAAATTTAGCACACTGGGAGAAGAGAAGGAAACACACACACACACACACACACACACACACACACCAGGTCCCCTGCAACTCCCCAGCTATTTGCCGCTAGTTAAATTAGGCCCAACATCCCATTTTCCTAGAATTTCTTCCCTATTTTCTGTTTCCTGGGCCGAAGTCCACAGCCTCATACGATGAGAGAAATGGGTTGGGACACAGCCTTCTGATATTTAAAATGGAAAAATTTTTTAATTTTCTCCCCCTCTTGGTTTCTCCATCCTGTACCCCGAGTGGACTTTCTGTGGGCTTTCTCAGATGTGGGGGCCTCTTGGCGATGTGCCGGCTTGGCAACCGTATCTGAAAAAAATAAGCCCCGATCCATGGCGTCTGCCGGCTTCTGTGGTGTGAACATGCCCACTGTGACCCGTGTCACGTTACCAGTGTGACGTCACTGAACACAGGGTTGGGAAGAGACGCACCTGCTCGGCTCTCACGGGCTCCAGGACCCCGAATTTCACAGTCTCAGTGTGCTAAGGTACCTCTCTCCCCTTTCCCTCTCCAATTCTTCACATCAGTGAGGCTTTGGCAAGTGCCAGCTTCCACGAAGGAAACGGCTTCCAAAGGTCAGAACCAGAGCACTGAAGTCAGTCGCTGTCACCACGTGGATAACTGAGGCACCAGCTGACTCAACGGAATATTAATAGGACAGAATCTGCCTCCTCAATAAAATTAATTAAAGGTCTTTTGCATCTCCCTCTTTAGCTCTCAAACTCTGACTTTTGCACCTCCATCCAGCCCTCAAACTTGCACAGAACCTGGTCCATCCTGGAAGGGGCGGAGAAAGAGGAAAAGAGCGCGAGAACAAGTTATTTCCAGAGAAGGATCTGTAATGAGTCCACCGAGCAAGGGCAGAGACGTGTCGAAGCAGACAGAGCAACAGTCAGATGGTGTCCTTTGGTTCCGAACATTAATTGGGAGGGATAAAGAACACAGTCCCGCTCTTAAATCATAATCTTTCGCGAGCCCCCTGCTTTGAAATGATTTCCTGAAAACATCTCTCTACTGTTTCCAGCGTCAGCAGAAGCCAGCTAAAATTTCCCCCATTTACTACCTAAAAACCCAAGAGGAGGTAATTATGCTTCCTGCTGACAAAATAGAAAATGTTAAACATGCCCAATTACAGAGAAACACTGAAATGGTGAATAGGAGAAAAGACTCTGTGACAGTTCTAACAGTCACAGTAGGAAACGCAGCTCCCTTAGCCCTGAAAGATAAAAAATGAATGCCTTAATCTTCTTTAAGGTCTTTTCAATTAATTTAACCATGAATAATTTTCTTTTAAAATTACTTGAAATCTTCCAGATTAAATATAAGCAGGCTATTTCCCAGCCCATTTTTAGAATCGTACTGGGCCCTGTACTTCAGTCTAGGAAATGGCATTCCTTTCCGTTAGTGTTCTGGCCTCACACAGCCCCGTCTTCTAAGCACAGCTGGGGCCGGTGCCTGAGACATCAGGAGCAAGGCGGGTACTTCAGGCCTTCCTCAGCTCAACCCACTCCTTCAAAGGCTCCTGCCCACTAAAGAACACGGCAGGGCATTCTAGTCACTCTACAGAAGGGCTCTAAGTGCCCACGTGTACCCCTGTGGTGCGGCACAGAGCGCTCCCAAGAGGCAGCTGAGCCACCAGCGTTCGGGGCAAGCTAAGTCGGAGTCCATGAAGGGAGGTCCAGACAACAGGGAGAGGAAGGACGCGCCCCAGAGCTGGTGGACGGACAAGAGGGCGGGAGCAGGGCCATCCATGAGAGCAAGCATCCAGAGCTTCGAGATAAGGTTAAAAGGAAGCAGCCGGGGTCAACCAGGAGCGCACCCTGGGAGGCCAACTGGAATACCATGGAGAGGAGGTTCACCGTGGGAGGCCATGAGAGGGTGGCCAGGCTTGTTTACTGGAAGAGTGGGGGGTGGGGGCTGGCGGGGAGAGGAGAGATGGAAACATAATCTACAACAGGGTACCGTTTCATGGCTCTCTGCATGCGTCCATGCTGTCTCTCTACCCAAAAAGTCATTCCTGCTTTTCATTCCTAACAAACTCTTCCTCTTCCCACAATGCCCGGCGCGCAAGAGATCCTTCCTCAGTGAAGCGTGCTCCTTCATCATCTCCTCCAAGCCACCTGTTACCTTGCATACACTTCATCCCTAATACCCAATCAGCATGATATCTGGTACACAGTAGGTGCTTCATACATGCTTGTTGAATGAATAAATGAGTGGACGAAAAACTAGGAATAGCTTATACTGAATTTAATAGTCAGGTCCTGCTAGAAGGATCTACTGATATTGGCAGTAATTTACAAGTAAGTCCGACAGGTCAAGAGAGGTACTCGGCTTTTCCCCTGAGTCATCTAAGAAACCATCCCTAGCTAGACACCATCATTGTCTTCTATTCCTGAAACAGTAAGAGGAGAATAAATATGTTTAGCTGAAAAGGGAATGAAATTGAACAGCTGCAGATTTCCTGATAGCAGTCAAAGATCTGACACCGGATATACAAACAATGATGAGTGTTTTCAGCCAAGAGAACCCCTAAAAAATACCACTGAAACTATCAGAATAGGACATCTTCATGGTTTTCCAGGCTGAGGGTCAGTCTTAACCTGACACATTCGTAAGCCCACCTTAAAGATTCTGATACAACAGGTTTGGGTCAAGGCACCTGTATTTTTCAAAAACTCCCCCAAGTGCTTCTGATAATGAACTGAATTAGAAACCGCTGGAAAGCTGTGTCTAAGCCACTGATGCCATGACTTGCAGTGTATGTGACCGAACGTTACCAGGGAGTGGGGCTGCTGTCTGCCTGGCAAATCAGAGATAGTCTTAATAAAAGAAAAGTTAAGCCTACTGTCTATTTACTTGGATTATCTCATTTAATCCTCCCCACAAGCATACGAAGTAGGAGCTGACATTATCCCCAGGACCCCCGGTCTGTACAGCACACTGAAGCTTACAGAGGTTAAGTAACTTACCAGCCACTCAGTGAGAGAGATGGAACTCAAAATCCTGACAGGTGATTCTAGAGGCTGTGTTCTTAAACACTGGGCAGTACAATGCCTTTGCTGAACGTAGGCAGAAAGCAACTCCCTAAAACACAATGTCTTACAAAGTGGTCAGTGCCCGGAGGCGCCTGGTGGCTCAGTCGGTTAAGCGTCCGACTTTGGCTCAGGTCATGACCTCGCGGTTCATGAGTTCGAGCCCCGCGTTGGGCTCTGTGCTGACAGCTTGGAGCCTGGAGCCTGCTTCGGATTCTGTGTCTCCCTCTCTCTCTGCCCCTCCCCTGCTCACGCTCTGTCTCTCTCTGTCTCAAAAATAAATAAAACATTTAAAAAAATTAAAAAAAAAAAAAAAGTGGTCAGTGCCCTTGACGTTGCCTCAATCTGCATTGCCTCCGGGCTATTTGGTCCTCTAACTTACAGGAACTGATTGTTTTGATCAATCTTGGGCATTCCTGCATCTGTCTCACTGTGTGTTATGTATGTTTGCATCCCTCATGCATGTTTGCACAACGCCTGGCCCATGATATCAACTCAATAAATATCGGTTGAATTTAAACCAATTTGATTCCACGGATGTCATAAAAATGATATGACTCCAGCCAAGAACTCCCCTTTGTCAAAGCTCTTTGTGCTGCATTGGCCACGTTGGGGCCGACTGAAAAATGTGACTCGGCTATAGAAAGAGAGGTACAGGGACGCAGCGCGTGCGCATTGGATGAGCTTTCGAGGAGCACATACCTCCTGCCAGCACGACTGTGTCTCAAACAAACCTGGAAGGATCTGGGGTCCCAGTGAAGTAGTGAATGCACGGCGAGCTTCTATTCTGAGGCAGAACAGACACTACACTGGCTGTGGTAAGGAAGGACTCAGAATCTATACAGACTCCACTGGCTTTGTCCCGTAAGATGTCAATCATAGTCTGCACAGTAATGCTTTCTGTAAAGAAAAAAAAAAAAAGAGAAAGAGAGAGAGAGAGAAGCTTTAATAGCGGCAAGTTGTTAACCAAAACCCATTTGTTCCTTTTCTTCTTAGTTACAGAACCCTGGACTATAACTGGCCAGCTACAGACTATGTTTCCCAGCTTCCCTTGTGGCTCGGGCGGGGTCACATGATAAATCCCGACCAGTGGGAGAAGAAATGCTACGTGCAACTTCCTCGTCACCTCCATACAAAGGACGGTTCGCCCTTCACTTTGTTTGCCCCTCTTTCTGCTGCCCAGGACATGCCCGCAAGTCGGACCACAGGCGGAAGTCAAACGTCACGTATGGCTGTCCTCTGGTGCCGGGTAACCCACCAGCCCTGGACTGGCCGTATACATCTAGACCATAACACGGGAGAAAAATAAGCTTCCGTTTTCTCGAAGCCATATTATTTTGGAGTCTCCTTGCGCTAAGTAGCACTTAGCAATTTCTCAACCAGTACAGTATGCAATAGAACGATATCCATAGGAAAGTATTTGCAGTCTATGCACAATCCACTAAGCAAGTTCTCTCATACACACTTGCTGGTTACAGCCAGCACTGTATTTGGAGAATGACCTCTCTGCAGTGGGAAAGAGACACACAGAGAAATATTCAGAACATTCACAGCCATTTTGACTACTGGCTCTGACTTCAGATAAATGCGTAAACAACTCCTTGGCTACAAAGGACCCCGGTTTTACGTTTTCTCCCTCTGATCATGATTCGTTAAAACACTATTCTTTCCGTCTATGTTCACATAGATGGAATCAAAGCGTCACATAAAGAAGAGGTGCCTTAAACTTCACTAACACAACTCACGTCCTCTTTGTACATTTCCAATTGTAATATGCCATACCTAAAAGAATTAACAAAGCCTTGATTTCTTCAACTACCCGGTGTTAAACATTTTTCATTGTCTTGCGAATGAGTTTATTGATTTAAATCAGGACCCAGTCGGTTGATAACAGCTGAAATCTCTTTTGACCTCTGCCTCTCACTTTATCCCCTTGCATTTTATTTGTGGGGCCATTTCTCCTATAGAGTTTCCCACAGTCTGCACTTTGCAGACAGCAGCCCCTGGTGTTACTTAGTATGTCCTTCCATCCTCTGCATTTCCTGTAAACCCGTAGCTAGGTCCAGAGGCTTCATCAGATTTAGATTTGATGTTCTGGCAAGACTGCTTCATACGTGGTATTGTATACTTTTATCAAGCTGGGTTTTGTTTTTTTTTTTTTTTAACTTTTGGAGTTTTTTTTGAAGTTCCCATTTTATTTTTTATTTAAAAAAAAATTTTTTTTTAACGTTTATTTATTTTTGAGACAGAGAGAGACAGAGCATGAATGGGGGAGGGGCAGAGAGAGAGGGAGACACAGAATCAGAAGCAGGCTCCAGGCTCTGAGCCATCAGCCCAGAGCCCAACGCGGGGATCGAACTCACGGACCACGAGATCGTGACCTGAGCTGAAGTCGGACGCTTAACCGACTGAGCCACCCAGGCGCCCCATGAAGTTCCCATTTTAAAATGGATCACTGTCCTACCTTCCTACCCTTAATACATTAAGTTCTACAGCCAAAGTCGTGACGTGTTCTTCTACGTTAAGCATCGGCAAGCTTTTTCTTAAAGAACCAGACAGTAAATATTTCAGGCTTATGGGCCCCACCACCTTGCTGTAACTTACCTGTTGCAACTCTGCAACCGTGCCAATATGGCATGGAAGCAGTCATAACCAGCACCTAGATAAATGCGCACGGCTGTGTTCCAGTAAAATTTTATTTGAAAAATAGGGGATTGCCAACAGGTCCCAGTCTGTTGACCCCTGTTCTAAATGATCACAGGTCTAACTTACAAAACGCATGTATCACTGGCAACTATAAAATGTGGCCTCAGTGGTTTACTTGGAAGTGTTTCCGCTCGGGCACAGAAGTAATAAGCTATCCAGTCACCACGTTTGCCTCAACATGGATTCTGATTAAGTCAACAGCTAGGTGCGAGATAGAGGGTTCGGGAAGAGAATTCAGAACAACAGTTCCAACTCAACAAATGTTCACGGAGCAAAAGACTATAATGGACACCACGAGGGGATCCCAGTATGAGTGAAAGACAGCGCCCTGCCCTCCAGGCTCAGCAGGCCACTGAGAAAGGAAAATACAGGAAGACAAGGCAATGAGTGAAATACACAAATGCTGAGGTAGAAGGAAGGCTACAGTAAGTTATCACGAAGACAAGCACAATGACTTGAATCAGAAGGAGGAAAAACCCTCGTGGATGAGGAAGCATCCTGTAACAATAGATATACGTCATCCTGCCTGCACATCAGGGACATCAACACAAGTTCGTCTCTATGTACAAGGTCCGTTCTCATTTCCACCTCCTTGCTCACCCCCCGAAGTTCAGATAAGTTCTCTGAAACACAGCTGCAAGACAACAGGCATGAGAGGGAGAATCGTAAGGGATATACTAACTCACCTTCTTTCTTTTCTAAGCTGTCTTTGCCTGCACAGAAGTCTAGGTGGTCATCAGCCGGAGAAAAAACTTCGGAAAAATTGAACTCGTCCTCTCCCGTCCACCAGCCTTGACTCTGAGCATAACTCCTGAGCTCAGGATGCTGCGCGTCTATCTTAGTGGTGAGCGAAAGCTGATTGCAAATACACTTCACTCCCTCTGTAGAGAGTGCAAAGTCCGGTTAGCTGGAAAGATACTTAGAAGGACTTAATCAAGAAATGGAAATTTACAGCGAATCCCTTCTCTGCGATTCGACTTTAGAGAGAGGAAATGACTCTATTTTTGAAGAGAGAAACACAATCCTTGGTCCTCTTGTAAGAAGACCTCCCAGAAGGTTTGACCAGTCCTGACCGGGCACTACCACATTTTAAAGGAGCAATGGTCGCTGGATCTAAAATTCACACTCGGAAGGAAACCTGTGCAGCTCTCATTAGGGCTAAATAAACCCCAGGCATCTATTAACGATAGGAAAAATGAAAGGTTTCTTGAAAGAGACATGACGCGACTTACAAGACTTATGAACATCACAACTATAGCCATGCTTCTTCCCCAATTTAGGCTTCCTCCACTTGAAGGAACACTTTACACCTCCACCCTCTGCCCAAGTAACATCACTTTTGGAAAATACAAAGATGGCACCTCTTCATTCAACTTTTTTTTTTTCAGGTCCCAACATTTAGAAAAACACAGTGGCACTGATACTGAATTGTTTTAAAAGAACAGAATGTACCTGCGAATATACGTCTCTGAGGATATCAGTATGAGCGGTATGAGTGTGTGTGTGTGTGTGTGTGTGTGTCCACGCGTGTACGTGTATATGAGTGCAGAAATTCTATGGGAATTTTTTTCTCATAAAAATATAAGTGCAGCTAAAAGAGTCTAGAGTCGGGAGCGCATGAATGCTGAGTGCACTCCAGCTTGATGAAACTCCCCTATCGGCTGGCAGGCTTCCTGTGGCTTCTTCCAAAGCCTCAGCTGCAAATCCACTGAGGATGACTTCATTCTTCAAGATGCTGTCTAGAACACTAAGAAGTTATGAGTTGTAGCTCAAAAGAGGCCATCCGTACTTGCTGCTTCCAGAGAGCGTGCTGATCTTTTAAATTCTTGGGAGAATGAAGTAGAGAGAGAGAGATCAAACCACAAGCCGCAAGCCGTTACTGCCTAAAAACCAGTTTTTAGAGACAAGGTCAGTGCTGGACAGGGTTCTTCCAGTATGTTCTGCTCCACTGATTTGTTCTTCCAAAATAAGTATTCCTAGCTGATGGGCATTGGCCTTCTGCCGCTCATCTTTTCAGAGGACAAAAATAAAACTACTTAAAAAAATTAAAAATAAAAAGGAGCTTTGGCCTAAAAAGGGGCTTTTGGCATTCTTCATGCTAAGCTATCCAAAAAAATCCTGTGAGCAACGCCACAGATATTATTTTCCTAAAGGGCTGATTTACAATGTATGTTTGCTTTCGGGGTGCCCAGGTGGCTCAGTAGGTTAAGCGTCCGACTCTTGATTTCGGCTCAGGTCATGATCTCACGCTTCATGATGAAGCTCTGAGTCAGGCTCTGTGCTGACTGTGCAGATCCCGCTTGGGATTCTCTCTCTCCCTCTCTCCACTCCCCACCCCCCCCCCCCCAGCTCACTGTCTCTCTCTCAAAAGTACGGAAATAAACATTAAAAATAATATATGTTTGCTCCCAAGAATGTTAGCATTCAGGGCCTAGTTTCATCAAGTCCTGTTGCACTCACACTGCTGCTGGGATCAGAGGACATGAGATCAATGAGTCCAAGGAATGAATGGCTGAGCTTTTACTTCAATGTTTCGTGAAAGCATGCGTTTTGAGGAGATGGGTTTTTTAAGCTGCATCTTGAAGAGAAACTAAGCTTCTGAAATGCAGGTATAGATCAAAAAGTTTTAAGTTCTATTTAAAAGCAATATATGACTGCTTTTTCAGCATGGACCACTAGCCCTCCTGCCGGAAACGTTGGAGAGTAAGGCTTCAGCTTAGAACTTTTTTGATGAAAAAGTTTAAAGTTCTTGCACTGCAGCAGGCTCAGTGATCCAGCGGCCACACCGGCTGTCTCAGTTCTGTAAGTGCCATAGGGATGGGGCACAGGCACCAGGAGGTATATGCTGGGCACGTGAGGGTGAAGAAACTCTCTGGGACTGTTGCAAGGGTGCCACCAGCCCATTCGGTGCCCTTGTGAGAATGCGAAGAAGCCACCCTCCTCCAGGCAAGCGCCGCAAGCACGTAGAGCATCCAACACACCCCTCGTCCACAGAAACCCTCATCACTGCACTGACTCAGGCCACAGAAAACCTTGACTCTCAACTATCGCAGTAGATCTTCTGCTTCTAACTCAGGTCAGCTTTGGTTCCAATCACCCCTTGGGTAGGTCTGGAAAACAGGTTTCATCCCTATCATCAATTCTGAGGAACTGGAAGAGACTTCCTGACAAATTCAGTTGAGAAACTGAAGCCCAAGTTTAGGTTCAACACGAGAAGAGGGTGGCGAGCCACTAGCCGCGTGTGCCGTGAGCACAGGAGGGGAGAAATGGCGGCACACCGTCTAGGTACTTGTCATCCAGTCCTGAGGAGCGTCAGGGGGGCTTCACTGGCCGATTCTCTCCTAGAATTCCTTCGTCCTCTCGGAAACCCTTTAACCCATGCTGGGACCTCATCCTGTCTCCAATATGAGGCTGCTAAGTGATGAGACAGGACAACCACACCCCCCTCTAACATCTCCTTCCTCGGAACTGTCTCAGAACAAAGTGCTGCAGGGAGCACAGAGCCACAACTGTGTGGGCACAAAATCCTTCCGAATGGATCCCCTAGGCCTCTGCGCTTCTAGAAACACTGTCTCACAGAGAAATGAGCTTGTCCCAGAGGCAGTCCACGGTCCTCACACAGATCCGAACGCCTCTTTTAGAGGAACATTCCAAGTGCGAGGAGCCACAGGGCTACGGGTGATGAGGGGCAGCTCCCTGTTGTAGGGGTTCACTCACTGAATGGAATGGGATAATCACCATTCCTTTGGCCAAGTCACAGAGTAACCATTTGGGTCACGAAACGGCCGGTAGCCACAGCCGGGTCCTGCCCAGAAAGCAAGCAGAAAATAAGAAATGTCACGAGCGTGTCTCCCAAGTGTTGACACCTCTGCAGCCCAGGTTCTTCCTAGAAGCAGAGCCCAGAAGTGAGGATACGGCACAGAGGGGGTCTGCCGCACCAGGGTGACTCCTACGCGTCCAGGCAGCATCTGCCCGAGCCTCTCTTGCCCTCGAAGCTCCCCCCTACCCCCGCCCGTCCACACCGCTCACCTGTGATCTGCTCAGCAGCCCAGTACTTCCCCACGGTCTCCAGCACCCAGGCTTCCTCGCGATCCACAATCAGATACGCGCTTTGGAAGCTGTGGCAGGCGTGTGCATCTTCGTAATAATTGCCACCCTGTCCGTGTTCCTCCAACAAGGCGACGATGACATCCAAGGCTTCTTTGGCTGTTGTCCCTCTTTCCAAACCAAGCCTGAAGTAAGAAGACCGGAAGTCTCCCTCAGTCCCTTCGTACGCTATGGTTCTCACCACAGTAACCAAAGCCTGGGGTGCAGCTGAGTTATGAAGCACGCCGTCACGTGTAAATGTATGAAGTATGCAGGCCGATACACAGATTCACGGCACTTGAGCTCAGGATGCGTCTCTCACGCATTCGGTTCCAAATCGTGGGGGTGTTTTCTGTCTTTGGGCACCCCCCGTCCCCCCCCCCCCACACACACACACACACAAACAGAAGACTCAGGAACCCAGTGGCTTCTCCCTCGTGAAAGGCAGCTCAGCCAACGCTGTTTCTTTTCTGACTCTGACTCCCATGATGCCGACCAGCTCAGCTCTAGCCGTGTCAAGACCCCCTTTCTGTGGCTTATTCTCCCTCCTGCCTCCGGGCAAAAGGACACCTGTGCGCAGGGCAGCCTTGATCTCTGTTACTCTACACCAGGCATTTTGGTTGGTAACAAAGGGTTCCATTGCCAGCCCTTGTCCTCAGTACATATGTTTTACACCGTCATCTCACAGGGAATGGGTGCCTGGTGGGACGTGATCCATCCTTTTCCGCGTATCTCTCCTCCTACCTATCAGCCTGCTTCTCCTGGTGTGGCTTAGAGCGTCACTTATCAAAAAGTACCTATTTCTTCTGAAATGAAACAGCAGCCTGCTCCCAGCCCTTCCAAGTAATCGGCCCCCTACAGAGGGCACAGATACGGCCCTCTGCGTGACCTCGGGCAAGTCCCATAATATGTCTGAACTCCGCGTTATGTCACCTATAAAACAGGTACCTAATCCCTGGGCTCTATGAAGACAGGTGTACGAGATACTGACTGTGAAAATACAAACACAACTGCCCAGGACCAAGGGGGTCAGTAGGTCTGAGAGGCAGCACGCTGTGGCCGAAAAACAATGGCTCAGAGATACGGAGACCTGGCTCCCAATTCTATGTGTGCCACCCACTGGCAGTGTGACCTTAAGTAACATAACCTTTCGGGAACGTGATTTTCTCATTTGTAATGTCAAAACGGGACTACGCCCCTCTCGGGCTGATGTGAAAGAGGATGGCACTTGAAATGTACTCAGTAAATGTCCACTGACTCATCTCTTGCTTCCAATCATAATTCTGGCGGCAGGAACACAAGCGCCTCAGAACAGAGACGACGGTGCCTGCTAAAATGGCAGCATAAGCCAGCTCTGTAGGAATTTTCATCCTACATGCGAGCAATTGTCTCTAAAACTCACCCAGCCTGATTCTTGCTGAAGGAACCTCCACTGTCCTGCCAGGGAGAGGAAAAGATAATGCTACAGACTTATTTCTCTTTCTCTCTATCTTTTTTTTTAAGTTTATGTATTTATTTTGGGAGAGGCAGGGAGAATGCAAACAGGGGAGGGGCAGAGAGAGAGGGAGAATCCAGGCCGTCAGCGCAGAGCCCGACGTGGGGCTTGAACTCGCGAAACCCTGACATCCTGACCTGAGCCAAAATCAAGAGTCGGTCGCTTCACTGACTGAGCCACCCAGGCGCCCCGACAGACTTGCTCTCGCGACAGGCTTATCTTCGTAGTCAGATAATTATATATCCATTTATTGGGCATTTCTCAATTTTAGCTTATTTAGGAAGACTTGGTGAAAAGGCACTGATTTGCAAAGCTGAACCCTAAGACCTTAGCAGAGTGATACAAAATAAACTTAGGAGACGGTTGGCTTAAGCAGACTTTTCTGTTGGTGGGTGTCATCTTCTCCAAAGAGGACCGACAGAAGCAAGCACTCATCTGTTCTTGAGGATCCAGAGGAAACAAGCATGCTATATGAGCACCTCTCTGATCTGCCCGAGCTGTGCCCCGAGGAGGGCCCCCTTCTTCCTTTCACAGATGCCTAGCAGCCTCTGGTCACATTGCCTCATGCATGCATTCCAGGCAGAAGCCTTGTCCCGAGGCCTTCACAGGGCTCCAATCTGCCCAGGCAAACATGTGCTAGGAGCATGGGAATACCTAGCCAGGGCCACACCACCTTTGGAAGCCGTGACTTCTCTTTTGCAGCTTCTAGCTCATTCTCCTGTCGTTCTGCCCGCTGCATTCCACACTGAGGCGCCAGTACGCGCACTTGCCCTCCCACAAGCCAAGAACCTTGGCTCCGGGAGGTTCCTTAGTGCCCTCTGCGTATGGCGTCGGCAGCGGGACCTCAGCACTCATCCACAGACACCACTCTGATCAGACCCTCCTACCCTCTGTGCCAGGACCAAGGAAAACGATACACCTGGCCACTCCCACTTAGCCTCTGTGCCATGGGCCAAGGACAGGACAGCCTGCTCCACTGTATCAGGACGAAAACAACAGCAAGGCTGAGGGGACAGGTGCACCCGGGCTACAGTAGTCTAGGGCCACAAGTTACCCGATATCAAGAGACCCGTTCCAAAGCCTTTCACAGTGCTCTGGCCCCATAGATGGGGCAAATTCACGTGACTCAAAATGAGAACACCATCTTTCTGGTCCCATGCCTACTTTCCTTTTGGCTATGTCACCTCACTATGGGCATGACCGGGGCAGGAAAAGGGATGGAATTAGCTGGGCCAAGGTTAGAGTCTCACTCTGACATCTACCTTCAGTGCAGTTCAGATCCTTTGAACATATGAGCTCAGTCCACGTTTTTCTGGATCTTGGAGTTAGATGCACCCAAGTTCAAATTCTTGTTTCATGAAAACTACTTGTAAGGATCCCTACTTGCAGTCCATGACTCTCACACAGGTATGTCAAGCCCAGTGTGCCCATTCCTGGAAGGTCAATAGACCTATCCATCGGTTGGCGGAAGCTATGGACCACAGAGGTCTCTGTGTAAATGCACACTTTCTCCCTGGAAGTCCTACAAAGTGTCAAAACCGCGAATGCTTGGTGTAAGATGTTGGCTCTGGGAGGTTCTTTAGAGGTCATCCGATCTAAGGCCTCCCCTCGAATAAATGCGGAGACTGTGGTCCCGAGGGGTGCTGTAACTTGGGTGTACTCACACGGAAAACCAAGGCCCCTGGCTCCCAGCCCAATACTCTTTCAACGAGGCCATGAGTCTGTTGCATTTCACCATCTCCGAAAAAAAGAAAGCCAGTTCAGAGTGTCGTTTCGGTCCCACCCACCCTCGCCTTTGGTGGTTCACTCCAAACTCGGTCATTGATCAGCCACCGCAGGCCAGGCACACAAGTCCCGGTGCTCACGGCACGGTGGTGACGAAGGAGAGGCCCCCATCCCACCGAGCCCATGACGCGTCTGCTGCCTCCTGTTATGTAGTGGCCGGTAGAGAAGGAAAAGGGAAAAGGACAAGTGAGATGAAGAAGGACAGGAGGGGCATATATCTCTTCTTTCTTCCTTGATATGTTATGTATTTTATATGCAGCCTTCCCTCTTTTGTATATTTTAGCTACATTTCAAACCATGAACCACCCACTTAAAATACACCGTTCAGTGATTTTTAGTACATTCACACATCTACAACCACAACCTAACTGGGACATTTTCAACACCCCAAAAAGAAGCCCCATATCCATAAGGAATCACTCCCCATTTTCCCACCCCCGCCACAGGCAATCACTAATCTATTTTCTGCTACTATGGATTTGCCTGTTCTGGACATTTCATGTAAATGCAGATATACAACATGCGACCTCCGGTGTCTGGCTTTGTTACTTAGCACAATGTTTTCTTTTTCTTTCTTTCTTTCTTTCTTTTTTTTTTTTTTTTAATATTTATTTATTTCTGAGACAGAGAGAGATAGAGCATGAGTGGGGGAGGGGCAGAGAGAGAAGGAGACACAGAATCCGAAGCAGGCTCCAGGCTCTGAGCTGTCAGCACCGAGCCCGACGCGGGGCTCGAACTCACAAACCGAGAGATCATGACCTGAGCCGAAGTCGGTCGCTCAACCGACTGAGCCACCCAGGCGCCCCTAGCACGATGTTTTCAAAACCCACCATGTTGAAGCATGTGTAAGCACTCAGTTATTTTTTATTGCTCAATAATATTCCACTGTAATCCACCTTTTTTGTTTTTTCCTATCACCTCAAACTTATCAAAAGACAGATGTCTCCTTTGGGAGGACCGTGTTACAAAAATGAGGTTTGGAGGGAAATAAATCCCGTTCCCATTCCCCCACCTGTTCTGAGCAGTTGTTTCAAAGAATGACTGTGTGGTACCTGACCAGATCCATCCCCAATAAGGCTTCGGTCTCAGCTGCTGGTTCTCTGGCATTGATGGCTTCATTGGCTATGCACACTCCATGCTCATTGGCTCCCATTTCTGCCCCCCAAAGCCAGGCAGGTCTGCTTAGCACAATAGCATGGGTCCTGGGAACTTGGTCGATTGAAATGTACGTGCACTAGAAAACAAAGACAGGAAAGAAAGGACCATCACCCGTCAGGAACCACTCAGTTTCCATCTTGGTACTTAACCGGAACCACTACATCAGTTGCAAACAGAGCCGGAAAATGAAAGGCCTTGGGAACACAAGACTTAAAAGATACCCCAGGTCTCAACGCAAGCTCAGAGGTCTCTAGAGTGAGGTGCAGTTGTGCCAATCAGGTTTCAGTCTCCGGTTCAAGCCCAGTTTATCCACAGTGCTCTCGCATTTATAGCAATCAGCTTCTTTTTTTTTTTTTAATTTTTTTTTAACGTTTATTTATTTTTGAGACAGAGAGAGACAGAGCATGAACAGGGGAGGAGCAGAGAGAGAGGGAGACACAGAATCTGAAACAGGCTCCAGGCTCTGAGCTGTCAGCACAGAGCCCGACGAGGAGCTCGAACTCACGGACCGTGAGATCATGACCTGAGCCGAAGTCGGACGCTTAACTGACCGAGCCACCCAGGTGCCCCAGCAATCAGCTTCTTGAACCAGGTATGCAGCCCATCTGTGCCCTGAATACGCTGTCTGGTCATTTCAGCAGGCACAGATGCTTCAGGGCACAAGCATTTTAAACAAACATAACCATTTATTCCCATCTCCAAAATTCCTTCCAGATCAGTGGCTTTCAAACTTCTTTAAAGTTATTGAACCTTACTACAGAAGAAACTTTACTCGGAGGCCTAACATAGAAAGCAGATTAAAGGAAAATGTGTTGCCTGACGAAGATGGGGGTGGGGCCGGGGGGGTCCCTATGCTCCTGGCAATGATCCCTAGGGCTCCCTGGAACCTAGTTTCATAACCTTCACGTTTGCTCTAGTGGTAGAAAAGGGAACGTGATGATAAAGCTTTACATTTAACTAATGCATTAAATGCTCTCTTATACACTGTGCTTCCCCGTCTGTCCCATCTGATTCTCACACTAAGCCTATGCAGCGGACACAGGGGAAGAGAGTCCCAGAAGGGCATGTTTCTAACTACGATCAGGACAGCAAGACCCACACCATGTGGTGTTGTATATCTTACCTTCTCCAGGCTGCTGTGTCTTTACCTGGAAAATGAGTGAGCTAATCGAGAACAAGCGATTTTGTTTTTCGAAATATTTTTAGCCTTAGAACCCTGCCTTTGCACGAACTCTTACGTAGAAGCATGAAGACAGTAAAAGCGGTCACGGTGCGTTGAGGCAAATGGAAGTTGGGTGGGGGGACCAGCTAACTCAAAGCTCGGCCTGCTGGTTCTACCCTTTCCCTCCCCACGATGGGCCCACGGCACAGACAGCTCCCTTGGAGAAATGAGAAAAACGTTAACCTGGGTGGCCCATAAGGCGCCTGCTGACTCTGGCATGGAATCCAGGGCTCAAGCTGCACAGCGCTATTTGGCTCTCAAGGGAGAAATTCGTCACCTGCAGCAACCATTTACATTTTAAATTGGGCACTGAAAGCATCGGCTCAACTGTGGCCTCGGATCTTTTTCTGACTCGCGACCCAGTTGTATCGACTGAACACAATCCGGGACGTTATTCTGCATTGATTTTCCATAACGTCTAAGCCTCGGGTAAGAGCTAAAACGCGGGCGGCATGCACACTCATTGGTCAGGTGACATATGTATCTTCATAATCCATGGAAGGTGCTGCTCTGCACTGGGATGATGTTATTTCACTGGATAAATACTGGTAAGACTGAAAGCTAATTAAATCCAGAGGCTGTCAAGAGGCTCTTGAGTTTTTCACGGCAAATTGATAATGAAATGCACTCTTGAAATGTTTTCCCTAGTTCCTGAACGTTGTTTACTTTGAAAAACGCTTCTTTTACAGCAAAAACCTAGCCAGAGCCATGAACAAACTACGGTCCTCTGTGCTCTTCTAAATGTGATAGCAGTTTATATCTTAAAATTGTATTCTTCATGTAAAAAGCAGTTCAGGCATCGACCAACGTTTTCCAAACCCCTCTGTGTACACTGAGTCAGTTCCAGTGATAAATTCTGTCTTGAAAAGAATGAGTAAATATGGAAGGAATTTAAGATTCTTTAAAAAAAAAATTTTTTTTTTAACGTTTATTTTTGAGAGACAGAGAACGAGCAGGGGAGGAACAGAGAGAGGAAGATGCAGAATCCGAAGCAGGCTCCAGGCTCTGAGCTGTCAGCACAGAACCCAACGTGGGGCTTGAACCCATGGACCGCGAGATCATGACCTGAGCCGAAGTCAGTTGCTTAACCGACTGAGCCACCCAGGCGCCCCAGGAATTTAAGATTCTTAAGCGCAGATGTATCATAAAGTTATTTTTATGGGCAAGAAGGAAGCAAAAAGAAGAATGGGTTTATTTATCTGTTCTCAAATTCATTTTTACACATTCGTTTCCATTTTGCCAATTATTTACAGAGCACCAACCACACAGAAGGCATTTTGTGCTAAGCACTGTTTGCAGATAAATCAGGAAGGATGCCTAATCCCTGTTCTTTCAGCTGGGAAACAAGGGAAAGCACACATGCAAATTACCATGACCACCAGGCCAACCTCAGCAGGTATCACTGAGGCCTGTCAAGTTAATGTGTAATCCATCTTTCCCCCTCCTCAATCTTGTACATCTGAGCAATCCATTCCTGCTTTTTTCTTCCACATTCCATTCCATTTATCCCCTTCCAAATACTGTATAATTGGCTTATGTACTGCATATACCGTTTATATATGTTATCTCCCCCAGCCACAAGGTAAGCTCCATAGGGGCAAGGAGATATATTTGTGGTTTAGTTCAGTGATATATCCCAAATCTGGTACACACTAGGCATCAACAGATCTTTTTTCAAGGGAGGGAAGGAAGGAAGGAAGGAAGGAAGGAAGGAAGGAAGGAAGGAAGGAATAAGTGAATAACAAAGAACAGAGGGACATAATACAGGTTCAACAGAAAGAGGGAAATTATCTAAGTGGCCAGAGGATTTATCAAATGAGTGTCATTTGAGTTGATCTTGAAAAAACGGGCCAGACATCGAGGCGCTCCTGACAGAGAGGTAAGAGCCAGAGAAGAGAGAGACAGAGACGGGGCCAGGAACATTCCCCCCTCTGTGCCACTCACAGAAGCTATTGCGAAGGCATTGAGTAACAGCACTGCAAGAGCTCAGTAAGCATTGACTGATAAAAATGTTGAAAACTGAATCCAAAAGACCATATGGTCTTCGTGGGAGTTCAAAATATTTGCAGCCAACTTGACACTTTTTAGCCAAACTCGGAAGGAGGAGGAAGAAAAGAGATGCCCAAGTAGCCAGATGGGCCACATCGGCCCCTCCTAAACACCAGGCGGAAAGCCAATGCACCAGACAGATCCCCCTCATATGCTACAGAGCAAAGGGGTTATGGAGATGGGGGGGGGGGGGGCGGTGCACCCAAGCCCTTCGGAGCCTGTAACACACACACCCTTAGGGCATCTCTGTCACGGACTGCAGCAGCCTGGGCCTAATAAGGACCCTTCTGTGGCTACAATTCACACACACTCCATTGTGTTTGAAATCTGACGAATCACACCCAGATCAAAGAGGATGGTCACGACTGCTTATCTAAACTGCTTATCTAAAATCCTCGTCTGGGAGCAAACCTCGTAAATAGGGAACGTTAACACAAGATGTAATTAGCTAAACTGTGTAAAGTCAGCCATCTAGAACATGAACTCTGCAGGCAGTCATTTCTTTTTTATTTTTAAGTTTATTTATTTTGAGAGAGAGAGAGAGAGAGAGCAGGGAGGGGCAGAAAGAGAGGGAGAGAGAGAATTCCAAGCAGGCTCTGCACTGTCCGCACAGAGCCTGACGCAGGGCTTGAACTCACAAACTGCAAGTTCATGGTCTGAGCCAAAACCAAGACTCAGACGCTTAACCGACTGAGCCACCCAGGTGCCCCCGTCACCGTTTTTCTTTTTTTTTTAATAAAATTCACTCATCTTCACAACGGCCACATCACTATTGAGGAGGCAGACGGTAAGTGGGAGTGGGATCTCAGGCAGCAGGGAAGGTCTCACCAAAAAAAAAAAAAAAAAAAAAATCCAAAATGCACCTGACATGTTCTTTCAGCGTGACAGAAGCAGTTTCGCTCCTCAAGTCAAAATTCCTGGCCAGAATTCCTACCCAAAACAAAAAGGGGAAAGAACACGTTCACCACGCAAAAGCTCAATCTTTACAGGGACGGTTCTGGCCTCAGCTTCGGTGATTAAGCCGCTTAAGAGGTTTGCAGAGAGAGAGACAGAGATGAGCAAATTGTCTTGCTGCCCATGGCCACTCCCAACCAGCCTCTCATAAAACAAATCTGTCAGCTGTGTGACTTCTGGGTGCCAAGGCCACATAACAGTATAAGGCTGCTTGGAGCGGGGAGCACGGTGAGGCAGGCTTGTAAATGTCGGCACTGTCTGCTGCTGATCACTGAGGTTTTAAAGGTACTGCCTGCACTGAGCCTGTCACTCTTTCAGGTGGCTCCAGGGGACACGTGCCAGGTTGGAGGATAGAAAAGATGAGCCTTGCCTGACAAAGCCCTGGGGACGGCGACAAAAGACAATTCCCCTGCAGGGCAAGCCCTTTATTATTTTCTGTGATTGTGTCAAAAACGAAAAAGCAAAATCAGCTTCACGCTGGTGCCTACCCCTTGCACATTCCGGTGCACACCCTTCCTGGATATCACCCAGTGAAAGGGGAACAGAGACACTCACACAATAGACGTTTCAATTAATGAAATGCAACCATTGTGCTTTCCTACTGTACTCAGATGGTGAACACAGCCCTGGCACCACCAGTGAAAAAGCACTCTGAAATGAGCTGATGACTCAGCCAGACTTCCCAGGGTTGGGGGGGCGGGGGGGGGGAAGCAGGGAAAATGGGATGCTTTGGAGGAATATTTTTAGGTTTAGAAAATTTGCAACTCTAAAGCAGCACTGCTCATGATCACTGAGGTTCTTGGGGTTTGTTTTTATCTTCTTTAGCCCAGTGTCTTGACGGCTACTTGACCGGTTTTTGAAAATGTGCCCTTAAGGTTCAGATGACTCTAAATAATGACCAAAAAAAGAGCGTCAGCCACATTTTAGAAGCAGGGCCTTATACTCCCTTGAGGACGTAAGATCTTTGAGAATGGGCAAATGCAAAGGCCTGGGGTCGGAAACAGGCTTGGGACAGGGGACTGGTGGAAGGAAGTTCCCTGCTAAGCCACGCTCCCCTGAGGTGAGGGGGACGCGCCTGCTCTACACGAGGCTGGAGGCTCCTGCTCTGGGGACAAAGAGCAGATAGGAAGACCGGCACCCAGTCCCCCCGGTGGCCACATGGAGCTTTGTTCAGCTCTCTTTGATTCCAGATTAACTCGTGCTTTCCCACCGTAAGAGGGAATCTTCGGAAATGAAATTCAGACACTCTCCCCCGCAAAACACACACACATCCCACGAACCACAAATATAGCTGCCATCTGGACAATGTTACTAACAATGTCACCAGCTATCATTAATGGGTAATTTTCTATTCTTCTTGAAAGTATTTTCATTGGGCAAGAAAAAAAGGAAGTGATCTACCAAAAACCTGCCCCAAACTGTGGAAGTTGTATAATCTCACTGGGGGTCCTGAACCCAAACAGAACTTTATATAGAGGAAAACATAAATAAATTAAACCTAACTTAAAAAAAGAGAGAAAGAAACAATGAAGACTTTAAACTTTAAAGGAAGGGGGAAAATGGAGAAGAGGGTTATTATATTATAATAATAATAATAATAAGAGACTCTTTTAAAAAGCATGATGTGTCAAATCTGACTTGGCTATCAAGAATTCTGTCTCCACAAATGGTGACATAATTATTCTCTGGGCACCAAATATAAATCAGGTCAACTTTAATTGAAATTCACTGGTTTTTGTATGGGGCACCTAGGTGGCTCAGTCACTGAAGCGTCCAACTTAGGCTCAGGTCATGATCTCGCGGTTCGCAAACTGGAGCCCTGCATCAGGCTCTCTGCTGTCAGCACAGAGACTGCTTCAGAGCTTCTGTCCACCTCTCTCTCTGCCTCTCCCCCACTTACGCTGGCGCTCTCTCTCTCTCTCTCTCTCTGAAAAAGAAAATAAACATTTTTTAAAACAAAAAAATGCATTGGTTTTGGGAGCAGTATTCTAATGTTGGATCCATTTTTTCCTAAATAGAAAATCCAACCATATGAAAATAGGCATACATACCCACCTACAGGCACACGCACACACACACACACACACACACACACACACACAGAGAACATCATGATCCAGGAAATTACTCATCTGCTTCCTCAACACTCCTATCTACAGAAAGGAGCAGGGCTTGAGGAAAAGTCGAGATGTGCTCTGTGATGTGTAGTGGTATAGCATCCTCAGAGAGCACAAATGGATATAAACGGATCCATGCCACTCTGCATCCAAAGTGAAATTGTTAAAAAAAAAAAAAGAGAGAGAGAGAGAGAAACTAAAGAACATTTAAAAAATGCTCCAATCTTCCAACTGTGGAGCTAAACAAAACATGCAGTGTAATTTTAGAAATGGAGGAACTCTGTTAAAGGATCCTGTTCTGTATTCTTTTATCCGTTGTCTCAAGCAAAGAGAATGTGACGGAGAGTAGATGGTGGCTGAGTACACTGATGGACAGACAGAAGGAAGGAGGATGGGTGCGTGAGTGGACAACTTGGACGGGAGGACCGCCTGGAAGGACGGGCCAGCTGGAAGGGTAGGCGGGTCAGTGGATGAGTAATCAGGATGACTTTTAGTGCACGGTTATTCTCAGAAAATGAATTCCTGGAACCTCAAAACTCAAGTATGAGGTTTCTAGGGAAACTGCAGAATATATACGTTTAAAATGTTGTGAAATGGCTAAGAAATAGATGGGAGTTTATAGGAAGTTCTCACTCTTCACAGTTTAGAGAAATAATTTCTGTATGCTAATGAGAGCTTTTATGAAAGTTACATGATAGTTGTTGGGCTCATACAACTTTATGAAAGTTACATGATATTTGGTGGGCTCACCTATGGAAAAGAGCCCACCATTCTGTACTTGGGAAAGTAACAAAAGGAATTAAAGGGGTAAGAGTAGGGGCACCTCAGTGGCTCAGTTGGTTAGGCGATCGACTCTTGATCTCAGCTTAGGTCTCGATCTCAGGGTCTTGAGTTCAAGCCCCATGTTGGGCTCCATGTTGGGCTTAGAGCTTACTTTAAAAAGGGGGCAGAGAGAAGGCAAGAGTCAAATTGAAAAGCAGATTCAGAACCAAATGCTAAAGATAGTCTGGGAACTGAGACCTGGAGTCACAGAAGCTCTCAACACTAGTCAATTCTTTAAAAAAAAAAAAAAATCTCTTTTTACAATGTTCTCCTTAGAGTCTATAAAGTACTTTCAAATATCAGCTCCCATGTGTTTCACCAAAAAATCTGTAAGGCAGACACAGTGGGTGTTATGATCTCCATCTGGCAAATGAGTAAACTGAGTCTCAAAGAGACTCAAAGACCCAAGATGCAGGAAATGAGGAAGACAAGCCTGGAAGCCAAGACCCTTGTACCTGAGGCCAGACTCATCCCACCGGTTTCAGGCAATTGTAAATTTCCATTGATTTATAATGGCAGAACAGGCACAAAGTACATGTTCACAGAAGGAGGGCAGGCCAGAGGGAGGTGAGGATATTGGTATGTGGGCCCTGAAGGATGCATCTACCAAGGAGAGGAGAGGACAGGAAGAGCATTCTTAACAAAAGCACAAAGAAATGCAAATGTGTTACTTGTTCAAGAAATGACGAGCAGCTCAATGTAGCTGGAGCCTATGGTGCAAGCTGGGAGAGGAAGACTAAGAAGGAGGGCAGAAAAGCAAGCAGGAAATTGTACAACCCTTCTGGAGGGCAATTAGTACAAAAACTTTACCCCACGACCCAGCGATCCTACATCTGCCAGGTGTATCTAGAGACTATACCCGCACATGTACAGAATGACTTACATACAAGGTTCTTCATGACTGACTTCTGGACTAGAAAACAGGCCCAGTGTCCACCAATAGAGGACTGATTGAAAAATTACGGAATATCTCCACAATGGACACTATGCATCCTTAACAAATAATAATAAGATGATCTCTGTGTACAAATGTAGAAGAATCTTTAGAAAATGTTACTAAATTTTAAAAAATGTAGACCTTTTTTGTGCATTTGAAATTTTCTATTTAGAAATCAAGTTTCAGGGGCGCCTGGGTGGCTCAGTCGGTTAAGCATCCGACTTCGGTTCAGGTCATGATCTCACAGTTTGTGAGTTCAAGCCCCGCATCGGGCTCTGTGCCGACAGCTCGGAGCCCGGAGCCTGCTTCGGATTCTGTGTCTGCCTCTCTGCTCTGCCCCCACTCACACTCTCTCTCTCTCAAAAATAAATAAACATTACAAAAATTTTTTTTAAATCAAGTTTCAGAAGAGTATATATAATGCGCTACTTTTGTGGCAAAAAGTAAGAAAATAAGGCTAAGTATTCACACTTGTTTGCATTTGCATGAAACAGTGGAAGGATGTGCAAGTAATTACTAAAAAGGGTGATGCGGGATGGGAATCAGACTGAGTAGCAATACGGGAGGGTAAACCTTTTTAATACCACACGGATACATTACCTATTCAAAATGTAAAATTACATTAAAAAGCATCTTTACTTGTTAAAAGTATCCCAAAGGAGTTAAAAGCCTTATGTCCGTATAAAAACCCGCACATAGGAGGGGAGCAGGGCTAAAAGGCAAAACAAAGCACAACGTGCATATAAATGTTTATAGCACCTTTGTTCATAACTGCCCAGTCTTGGAAGCAGCCAAAATGTCCTTCACCAGATGAGCGGAAGGCTAAGCTTTTGTGCATCCAGACAGGGGGATACTTTTCAGAACTAAACTTGCACTATCAAGCCTGGAAATGGTATGGATGAACCTTAAATGCGTACGACTAAGCAAAAGAATCTGCAAGGCCACAGACTGTAGGATTCCAAATATATGACATTCCAGGAAGGGCAAAGACTCTGGAGACAGTGAATACATCAGTGGTTGCCAGGGGTCAGGAAGAGAGGAATGAATCGGGGGAGCGCAGAGGATGTTTGGGGCTGAGAAAGTATTCTGTAGACAATATTTTCTATACCTTACGCCGGCTATAATGGTGGATACATGTCATTGTCTACATCTGTCAAAACCCATGGAAATACACAACACGAAAAGCCAACCCTAAGGCAAATGATAGACGTTGGTTAGTAATAATGTATCAGTCTTGGCTCATGGATTATAACACTGGACCACACTGATGCAACATGTTAATAATAAGGAAAACTGGGAGGTGAAAGGGTGAAGGGTTATATGGGAACTCTCTGTCCTTTCTGTTCATTTTTCTGCGAACTGCAGTAAAAAAAAAAAAAAAAAAATTAAGTCTACCAATTTAAAAGAAAAGAACACAAAGGGAAAGTGAGCCGGGTGCCAGTCAGGGAGAGTTCTGAAATGCATACAAATCAGCCTGGACTCTCATCCTGTAAACACAACCGTTTTTGAAACAAGGCAGTGACAGAGTTTTGCTCTGAAAAGAAAATTCTGGTGACCCTGCAGGCTGAAGAATCTAGGAAAAAGAGAGCCAGGGACGAAGAAGCAGATTATAGCAGCAGGGAGGTGGGGGTGGGTCCGAATGAGCTAGGGGCCGTGGGGAGGGGTTGGGGACACAGCAGAGGAAGCCACAGGACTTGGCGACAGCCGTCCCCATGCATCCAGACGTGTGTGGGAAAATGAGGGTCAACGTTTCCGTCTGGTTTCTACATTAAACTATGGGGCAGACAATGGTGGTGCTGACAGAGGAAGAAGAACAGAGGAGATGGGGAAGATGAGCTTGGTTTTTGACCGTGACGTTATTTTATTTCTCACAGGATACGGATGTGGAAACGCACAGAGGCAGCTCCAGACACAGGTAGGCAGCACAGAAAAGAGGTCAGGCTGCCTTCGAAACTGATTGATGTGTGTCGAACCACATCACGTAACCTCCAGCACATGGGAGTGACAATATACTCTGAGTCAACAAGGGAAAGAAATCTAGTCTATTTTCTAAACTTGACGGTGCCCGTGAAAGGAAAATATTGCGTTATTTAGCCTATCCCTCCCAAAAGAAAACAAATTTTTCTAAAACCTCTATTTCAGACATATTTATAAGTGGCTTTTGTGTGATGCTGTGGTTACTATGGCTACTGACAAGTGATCCCCAAATGCAGTGGTGTAAAACAAGCATTTATTATGCTCACGAACTCGATGGGTCAGGAGATCGGACAGGGCACGACAGAGACGACACTCTCCACTCCACACTGTCTGAGGCTGGACCCGTCTGAAGGGCCATTCACTCGCACATCTGGCAGCTGACGCTGGTCGCTGGCTGAAGGACTCCGGTTCCTCTCCATGTGGGCCCCTCCCTGTGCTCTCTGTGTGTGGGCTGGTTTTGGGTTCCTTCCAGTCTGGTGCCTGGATTCTCAGGGCCAGATCCCAAGAGACAGAGACACGTGTAGGCGCCAAATCCTTTCGTGACCCAGCCCTGGAGGTCACAAAGACTCACTTCCAGCACGCCACACAGGTCAGAGCAAACACAAGCCCTCACCCAGGCTCATGGCAGGGGAGGGGGGCATCAGCCTCACCTCTCCACGGAGGAGTGTTCATGACACCGTAAGAAGTGCATGTAGGATGGGATTTGGTGCAGCTATCTCTGGGAAATTAAATCTGCCCACGTGAAAATCCAAGCATTGTTTCAGTCTGTATGACTCTTCGGAAAAAAAGAAACATTTAGGGAGGACAGGCAGGGAGGGTCACTGATAAGTCAAACCTGTCACAACTCAAACCTGCAAACTTCATCCACGCAGAGTCCACTCTGTTCCAGGAAGAGAGAAACATTCAAATCCAAATGACACGGACAGTCAAACATTCAGGAATCGAAACCTAGCATGGTCGCCAGAGAACCCAGTGTTTTTCTCCGCCTATATAAAAGAAATGTCCTACTGAAGCTTAGATGCTTGGACCCAGTTAGTGGCGCGAGAGGAGAGGCGAGTGGTTCTGGTGAATGTCCTGGGGACACAGTCTGCACCTCCCCCACGGCACACAACCCATGCCAAGTCATGCCCCATGCTGCCCGGCCGCTTCCTCGCCCCTCTTCCATTCACCCAACATAAGCAGCTCCTTGTAAAGTTCTGTTGCTCTCCGGTGCCGCTTAGCTGTTTTTAAAGGACTGAAACAGGGGCGCCTGGGTGGCGCAGTCGGTTAAGCGTCCGACTTCAGCTCAGGTCACGATCTCGTGGTCCATGAGTTCAAGCCCCGCATCGGGCTCTGGGCTAATGGCTCAGAGCCTGGAGCCTGCTTCCGATTCTGTGTCTCCCTCTCTCTCTGCCCCTCCCCCGTTCATGCTCTGTCTCTCTCTGTCTCAAAAATAAATAAACGTTAAAAAAAAAATTAAAAAAAAAAATAAAGGACTGAAACAGACAAAGATTCAGGTAAGAAAATAAAATACGCATTGACGGATGCCCGTTTAAAACCCAGCACAGTTAGCAGAAAAATCAGCTTATTTTCCAAGACACAGAACACCAAAGAGCAGAAGTTGTGTCAGTGGAAACAGCTTATTAATTTACTCGCCCAAAGTTTTTTCTCTAAATTCTTCATCCTTGGGGGACCTGGGTGGCTCAGTCGGTTAAGCCTCTGACTCGTGATTTCGGCTCAAGTCATGATCTCTCGAGTTGTGAGATACAGCCCTGCATTGGGCTCCATGCTAAGCAAGGAGCCTGTTTAAGATTCTCTCTCTCTCTCTCTCTCTCTCTCTCTCTCTCTCTCTCAAAAAAAAAAAAAATTTAAAAAAACCTACCACTAAAACAAACACACACACACGCAAATAAACATACCATAACCAAGAAGTTTATTCCGTGAACACAAGATGGTTCCATTTGTCATGTAAGTTGAAAGAAAAAAATCCATGTTACTGGAAAAAAACAAAAAACCTTTAACAAAATTCAACACCTGCTCCTGAGGGGTTCTTTCTAACCACTAAAAACAGAAACTGATGTATACTTTCTAAAATACTTAAAATAAAACTGTGTAAATCTCTGTCCTAAAGCCAGCCGCTTAGTGACTGGAGAGACGCTGAAGGCTGCCTCACTCAGGTCACGAACAAAGACAAAGATACCCACTATCTCCACTAAATATTAACGTTGGATCCAAGCTCAGCCAATCCATCAGACAAGAAAGCAGAGATGTAAGAACACTCAGACTCTATTCGCAGGTGCTGATAACAATCAACCTGGAACACCCAAGAGAATGCACGATAAAAAGCTGAGACAACCAGTGAAAGAATGTAGTGAAACAGCAGACTAAAATAGCCATCACGAAAGTTTGGCGATGCACTCTGAGCATATGGAGAAGTGCACTGTCACCCTCCTAGTAGAAATGCAAGTACTCCACCTAGGGAAGGCAATGTGATAATAACCAAACAATTACAGACTTATCTACTATGTGATCCAACAGTCCCTTCTCTAGGCACATATCCCAAAGAAGGACTGACAAAAACTGATTTTTCAGCACTCAAGACAGGAACGGATAGATCATTTTTTTAACAATGATACACATACACAAACCAAGACCAGATACTGTGACAGATACACCGGGCTATTATTCACTTCAAAATACAAGAAAATATTTGCAATAACAAAAGGCTGGAAAGCAACCCAAGTGTCCGGCAACATGGGACTGATTAAACTATGATACATCCATAGACTCCAACACTCCCCAGCTCTAAGTGAGTAATAAATACTACCCCTAGTTACCGTATGGAGTGATCTCCAAGATACGATTGAAGTTAAAAAAAGCAAAGTGGGGAAAAGTGTACAGGGCATGCTACCCATTCAAGAAAGGAGAGGAACTGGGATAATTGTGTGTGTGTGTGTGTGTGTGTGTGTGTGTGCGCGCGCGCACGGGCGCACGCACGCGTGCACAATTGTGTACATAGATAATTTCTTTTAAATTCTTAAAAATTTATTTACTTATTTCAAGAGAGAGAGCAGGCACAAGTGAGGGAGGGGGAGAGAGGAAGGAGAGGGAGAGAATCCCAAGCAGGCTCTGTGCGGTCAACGCAGAGCCCGACATGGGGCTCCACCCCACAAACCACGAGATCATGACCTGAGCAGAAATCAAAGAGTGGGACTTGACTGAGCCACCAAGGTGCCCCCATATGTAGTTTTTTAGGTGCGCAGACAAACTAAAATATTTTTCAAAACGTGGAACATCTATAGGAGAAAAGGGAAGTAGAGTAAATGAGACAAAGATAGATACGAGACTTCTACGAATATACCTTATTTTGTACATTCGACTTTGGAGCCATGTAAATATTTTACTGAACAAGGGTTACAGCAGTGAACGTGGTATTCTCCACGCGATCCTGTTTCTAAGGCTATGGACAAAGCCACGCGGGAACAGGAATCAACAGAACTAACAGGACAGTCCTGACCGGTGAGCAGGCTTAAGGAAAGTGTGCTGGGCAAAGCCAGAGGCAAGAGTGAGTGGTAACGAGAGACTGTAGCACAGGACTTACCTCAACCTTGCTCTCGGGTTCATGATCAGCAGCCGAGAAATACACAACCTCCTGTACTTCATCCCTGGGCCGAGCTGAATTTTTCCCGAATACCACCAGACCGTCCTTAGCACGTGGTGGGAAGGCCACAAAACAGTAACTTGGAGGAGCGACAGCCATCCTGCAAAGAGAGAGAATGGAAACAGCCCTAAGGTGGAACATTCCAACAGTTTCACCAGCGAAAGCGGTTTTAGTGTCGAACTGTGTGCGGCTAGTTCATTAAGAGAGCCCAGCTGGCACAGGAAGGTAGGGCGCCTGGAGCAGAACTGCGGAGACCAGACGGTGGTTAGTGCTCCGTGGGATTAAACTAGCTCAGTTTTGCAACAATCTGCAGTGGCAGCCAAAGGGCGATGATGTGAGAGAACGGAAAGGAGGCTATTGTTCCCGGCAGAAAACACACATGGCAATCTGTCCCAGTAATAGAAAAATCATTAAATGTACTCGTAACAGTGTCCTCCCCAACTGTCTTGGAGCTCGAGATGTGTGGCTTCTCGGGATGTAACGGATTTTGGGGTGGTGATGGGGAAATGGGTCTAGAGATAAAGTGAAAGATATTCCCCCTATTTTATATATTTTTACTCTACCTCCATGACATAACACTCCAGGATCTCTTGGTTTTCCTCCAACCTCTCCAGTGTTTCTGGGCTGGCTTGTGCGCTTCTACCTGGCCACTGAGCGTCCTCACTGCTTGATTCTTCCTTCCTCATTTAATGCTCTTTTCTTCCTGGAAAAACTCATCCATGACCATTGGTCACTTAGGTGCCCATGACCTGCACATCTGATTCCAGCCAAGTTCTCTCCTTGAGCTCCCGACCCATAGGCCCAATGCCTCCCTGATACCCAAAGCTGACTTCATCCTCTTCTTCCCTAAACTGGGTCCCTTCCCACAGATCTCTATCTCATTGGCCATCCAATGAACTATCCATGTCACTGGAACATCTGGAGCTCAAGAACTATCCTTATCATCTGCTTCTCTGTTATCTAACATAACCACTAAATTCCACCTGTAGATTCGATCTTGTAAATCTCTTTGGAAAGTATCCACTTCTCCCCATCTCCACTACCACCACTCTGCACCAAGCCTCCAATACTAGCCTGGATCCCCACCAGTAGTAAGAAGTTATTGCATAGCCACCATTATTCCCCCTCCAAAACACTGGCACGTGCCAGCCAAAGTGATCTTTTTATTATTTTTTTTTAATGTTTATTTTTGAGAGAGAGAGAGAGAGAGAGAGACAGAGTGGGAGTGGGGGAGGGTCAGAGAGGGAGGGAGACACAGAATCTGAAACAGGGTCCAGGCTCCGAGCTGTCAGCACAGAGCCCGACACGGGGCTCGAACTCACGGACCGCGAGATCGTGACCTGAGCCGAAGTCGGACGCTTAACCGACTGAGCCACCCGGGCGCTCCCAAAGTGGTTTTTTAAAAGGAAGATTTGATCATGTCAGTTGTGTCACCCTGCTTAAAATCCTTCAGTGATTTCCCATGGTTCTTAGAATAAAGAACCAAAATCTGATCAAGCTCGTGCCTCCTCCCCAGCCCCGTCTCATGCCACCCGCCACTCTGTTCTCTCAACTCCAGCACACAGACCTTTTTCCAGCCCCTCCGATCCTCCCACGGCCTTTGCACATGCTTCACCCCTGTTCCTGAGCACTCCTCTCTCTGTTCCTTATACCAAAACCATTTGCCTAGTGAACTCCTACTCCTTCACGCACCAAACATCAGTCAAATTTACATCGCTGTATTGTATGCTCTCGCAGAATCCCCTCCTTTTCCTTTATAGCAAATCTCCACCTGAAATCTTTATGTAATGATTTTACTACCAACAATCAACACTTGGTCTTTCCACCCAAAGGCTAAGCAATATGAAGGCAGGGAAACCACGTCTCTCTTGCAGCGCCGTAAACCCAGCTGTGCGCAATGTCTTCTGCAGGGTTGGTTTTCAAAAAATAAGAAACAAGTGCTCTTTTCATCTTTCTTAAAACCGAAGCCAACTCTCTACAGCTCTTTCTCACCACCATGCCTCTGCACCTGGCTGGAACTCCCTGCCCGGGTCTGTGCCTTTCCTTCAGGATCTGATTCAAAATCCCTTCCTTTCAGGATGCCTTCCACAAAGGACTCTCATTTTCTCAGCATCCATAAGGCCTCCAGTCTGTTCTAAGATGATGTGCATTTGTCTGTAAATGTACTGCTTCAAATGTTTCAAATAAAGATGCCTGAGGGCAGGACGCAGGCCACGCAACCACAGCAGCCCCTTTCTCAAACCCCTACTATAGGCCCTCGACAAACATTATCTGTTAAGCCAATTGTCATATGTGTGTCGTCAATGTGTTTTAATGATTCCAAATGCAAGTGAGAAGTAAAGCAATGATCCCAGCAAAGCCACTGGGATTCAAAACTCAGCCGCACCACCTGCTACTGTGTGAGCTTGAGCAAGTCACTTTCCCTCTCTGGGCCTAGGTTTTCCCTTCTGCAACTGTTTTGCCCCAGGCCATAAGGTTATTGTATCAAATGACGTGATGCTTGAGAACATACTTCACAAGCTGTGAAAGCTAGGCAAGCATAAGCTATTTTCTTTGGGTTTTGACTGTTCAAACAGAGCGGCATCTCAAAATTTCTACAAGTCAAGCCAGTCAAATCCACCTCACTCATAACTGGGGCAGTTACCCAGTCGCAGAGTCGGCAACATCTCTGTGAGGGACCATATTGCTATGTCTGCATCCAGGCTGCTTCAGATTCGTCTGTACGTGCACACCCTGGGCTGTCCAAAGTCCTTCCCTGCACTGGGCACCCGAGGGCACCGACAAGTGGAGGAGCCCAGAGCTCTAAAATAATCCCCTCCGAGCTCAGAACACTACCCCACTCACACTGTGAGAAAGAACCGGCAGGAAGATTAAAAAAAAAAAAAAAATTCCAGTTCCTTCTCCAATTATCCTTTTCTATTTTCACAAGAACTGCATTATCTTCAGACTTGAGAAGCAGGGAGAAGTTAACCAAAACTCCGTATGTGTAAGAAAGACCTAGAATAATTAGAAGACAAAATGCTTTAATAGCGGGTTGCTAGAATTTGAGGGTGGGAAGAATTGCTGGCTGAGCCAGATAAAGTGAAACAAATCCGGAAGATAAGATGGAGAAGGGGTGCATTTACCTGCGTTTGTAATGCCTCTCCTATGTGACACGACTCCCCTTCCTCCCCTATCATTGGGTCATTTCAAAAGTGCTGGTGTCTCCCCTATGAGCAGGGGTCCTTAAAAATGGTAGCAATGCACTGGTCTTGCATTTATGAAGCTGTATCTGTAGAAAATAAATAAAACAGGGCTTTGACAAGCACCTATTCTATTCTTCTGTCAGGACGTCTGCTTGGTCAGCGAGATGTATGGGTCACGTGACCATGACCTGGATGTAGGCAACACAACCCCAGGGGTATGTGGGCCCAGAGAGGCTGGCTTTTCCACTGAATCTTGTGAAAGCCTGGGAATGCCAGAAGGGAGCAGAATTGCAATGCCTATTTTTTTTTTTTTAATGCTAAATGAACCAGCAAACTGTGTAACACATCCAGTAGCAAACCAGCCAAGGGTAATTGTCCATTTATTTTTCCTGGATCACCATTCTAGACACTTACTAGCCCCAGAGATGACTTCGCTGGATCCTTTTCCACTCTCTAGATCAATGCTGTCCGGAAGAACATTCTACATTGATGGAAATGTTCTACCTCCAGTGTCCAATATGGTGGCCATTAGCCTCACAGTTAGTGTGATTAAGGAAATTAATTTTTATTAACAACCTTAATTAGTTTAAATGTAATTAGCCACACATCTCATTACCAAGTAATAGGAATGCTATTGGACAGAGCGTCACCATAACCTCGCAATAAACCCAGAAATGAAGATTTTCACATTAAGCCTTCCAATAATCCCTTAAGTGCTTCCTTGGGAAGCGCTCCACATATTCTAATGGCAAAATATGCTCTCATCCATATAAACTGAATTACCAAAGAGGAGATAGCACGCTTCGAGAAGACCCCAGAAAACAAACGTTAGGAAGTAGCTACCGAACTCACCTGGTGGACTGAGTTTAAGCAAACTTGTTCTCAAGAAGCTGAAGGTGATCAAAGCCCTGGGTACCAATTCATTTCCCTTGATGTGAGTCTCATATTCCTAACCCTGAAAACACCATGTGTAGTGTTCCCATTACTGCCTAGCAATCTTTTGGATACTTCTCTGGTCAATTCCACTTTTTATCCGCCAAATGAACTAAATGAACAATTCCATTTTTTATCTCCTAAATGAACTTTTGAGACTTTCACTTCTTTTCAAACCTCCAACTACCTCCTCTGAGCAGACATCTCACCTCCTCCTCCACAAAGAAGAGATGGCTGGGGGAGGAAGACGGTGTCAGATATAGGATAAGCAGCTTTTAAGGTCCTGTGGCTGGAGAAAGGGCAAGGAGCTAATAAGTCAAAAAGCCAGAGCTGAGGCCAGAGAGAATGGGGAAGAGGCTGGAGAAGCAGGGAGACAGGCCAGTCCATGTTAAGCCGTGAAGACCACGGCAAGGATTTCAGTGTCTATCCCATGATAGACACGGATGTCTAACCCACTGGAGGCTTTTTTTTTTTTTTTTTTAATATATGAAATTTATTGTCAAATTGGTTTCCATACAACACCCAGGGCTCATCCCAAAAGGTGCCCTCCTCAATACCCATCACCCACCCTCTCCTCCCTCCCACCCCCCATCAACCCTCAGTTTGTTCTCAGTTTTTAACAGTCTCTTATGCTTTGGCTTTCTCCCACTCTAACCTCTTTTCCCACTGGAGGCTTTTAAGCCGAGTTTTAGGTAGAAGGTAGAGCCAGTGCACATTGGCAATTTTTCAAAGAAGTTGGCTGTGACGGAAAGAGCTCCTTAGATGTAAATGAAGGGGTTGACAAGTAATTCTATTTCCATATATTCACCCTAAGGAATGATCAGGAACACAGACAAGGTTTATGCACAAAAATGTTCAACACAGCAGTACTTATACAGGTGTAAAACTGAAACTTAAGTGTCCAGCATCACAGTAGCTGAAAACTCATGCTACATCAATGCCATTACAAATGTTTGTGAAGTTTTTCAATGTTCATTGATTTTTAAGAGAGAGAGAGACAGAGCACAAGCAGGGCAGAGAGCGAGGGAGACACAGAATCCAAAGCAGGCTCCAGGCTTCGAGCTGTCAGCACAGAGCTTGACATGGGGCTTAAACTCACAGACGGCGGGATCATGACCTGAGCCAAAGTAGGACACTTAACCGACTGAGCCACCCAGGCGCCCCGAAGAATTTTTAACTGCATGGAGAAATGGCTGGGGAGGGAGATCCAAAATAAATTATTTTAATTATGTAAAACTATGCATAGGAAAGACTAAAAGGAAATGTGCCCAAAATATTAATAGTAGGAGCCTGACCACTGAATTGTTTCTAATTTTTTCATATTTTCCCTTAATTTCTAATTTTCCTACAACTATTTACACTTATACACACACACAAAAATGAGTTTTTAAAAAATAAATCCAAGGGACAGTACCGATTTTAGAATTTTATTTTAAAGAAAACACTTTGTCTCTACTTCTGTGTCCTGACACATCTAAAATTTCAAAACCGGCAAATTCTTATCAGTTATGACATTCTTATCAGGATGACATTTTTAAGAAATGTTTATTATTTATTTTTGAGAGATAGAGAGCACAAGCAGGGGAGGGGAAGTGAGAGAGGGGGACAGAGGATCTGAAGCAGGCTCTGGGCTGACAGCAGTCAGTCCAGTGTGGGGCTCGAACTCACAAACCATGAGATCATGACCTGAGCCAAAGTCGAATGGTCAACCGACTAAGCCACCCAAGCACCCCAGGACGACATTTTTTTATTGAGGTGCAATTGACGTTCATTATATTAGCTTCAGGTATACGACAATGATTCAGTATGTGGACACATTATAAAACGATCACCACAATAAATCTCGGTGACATCTGTCACCATACATAGATTTTTTTTTGCTTGTGATGAGGACTTTTAAGATCTACTCTCTTAGCAAGTTTCAAATATGCAATACTGTATAATATATATTGTTAACTATAGTTGCTATGACGTATCTTATATTCCCAGGAGTTATCTATTTTATAACTGGAAGTTCATGCTTTTGACCCCCTTCACCCATTTTGCCCATCCCTCATTCCCTAAGAATGATACCTTTTATTCGGCATTATCATAATTATTCTCTGATACTTTCTTTTACTTTTTTCTACAGTCTGCCTAATTCAGAATTCCTCAAGGAGCACACAAATTTTCATTACTATTATTCACACAAATAGTGGGGAGGCCTCTCGCGGCGTTGCCCCTCTGTTGAGGCGAAAAGAAAAACGGGCTCTTCAGGAAGCCAATTCTCTGCCGACCTTGAGATGAAATGCTTCTGGACGTGATTCAAGGAAACTCCATTTTGTCCCTATTATCTGTCAAAAACACTAGTCAACATACCAGAGAGTTACACGACGAAAGAAAAAAAATCGGACAAGTTAACTCATCTACATACCGTATAAAACATGCGTTTTGACATCTGTGTTTACAAGATTTTTTATAAACTATTCAATTTTTCATGCATGACACCAGAAACTAAGGGTTTTTTTTTTTGCCTTTTCCCTCAATAACCTTATATAGTATTATGATGTGATATTCCCCTCCACAAAGAAAAGTAAACTAAAATTCAATGAACTCCCAATCGCACATGCTAATATAGAAATTTACTGCATGAAAAAGTGTTCATTTGTTTATGTTTGGCTTTAGAAAACAATATAACCGTTTGAAAATGGGTTTTGTTTTTTTTTTTTTTATCATAACTACTCTCTACTTAAACCGGCATTAAAATGAGTGGACAGAGGTTCCTCAGAAATAAAGCCTGATTGATGGCTTTAAAAAAAAATCTTGCTTGTTTTGAGATGCAATTCTTTTTATTATTATTATTATAAATGTTTTTTCACTTTTGGGAGAGAGAGCATGAGCGGGGGGGAGTGGGGAGGGGCAGGGGGGTGGGGGACAGAGGATCCTAAGTGGGCTCTGTGCTGACTGCAGTGAGCCCGACGCGGGGCTCGAACTCACGAGCCGTGAGATCATGACCTGAGCTGAAGCCAGATCCTCAACAGGCTGAGCCACCCAGGCGCCCCTTGAGATGCAATTCTTAGCCACTTTCTGAGTCATCCCATGAGAGATGGGGAGCAGCATTCACCCCAGGCCTGAAATGGAACCTAGCTGTACCTAAAGCTGTGTTTTCCAAACGGCATGTTGTGGCCCTTTTGAGGGTTACGAAATCAACTCAGTGGATAGGATCAGTGGTTTTTTGTTGTTTTTTTTTAATAGACAAACATTTTTTAATAAAACAATATATGCATCACACTTAATAAGGGTAAGTGTTGTTACAAGAAACTTTTAAGTTCAGGTATATACATGTAAACATGTAAGTGTGTGCATAAACTGGGAGGAGATACAATATTTCTCTTTCTTACTGCGGGTCTCAAGCAAAAATCTTTAAAAGCAACAGGCTTAAAGGGTAGGTCTACTGAATAAGGCTTCTTTGTGGTAAATACCAATTAGGATTCTTGCCAAGTAAGCGATAAACTAATAGTTCCGATTAATGAAACACTGCAATTTAACTCCCATGGATAGTTAAACTGACAGGTGCTTCCTAAAACGTACTTGCTAAGAATGTTTTAAAGTACATTTATCTGTAGTCTGTATTGTGTATTTTCTCAAACTGGATTATTCTTCATGTCCTATGCTACAGGAAGACTGGAGGCTGGGCTAAGGATACAAATTGCAACTATTAAAACAGAAGGTAGCTGCTATTGTTTCTGTGGGGGAGAAAAGGAGTCAGATTATTCACCAGCTGGAATGGTAAGAAAAAAAAATAGCTGGTACTTTTCCTTCTCCCAGCCCCCGCCTCCAGCCACTTCTCTGTATAAGCCACTTGTCTTCCTTCAGACGAGCCCTGTCCAGTAAAAAATTTCTGCGATAATGGAAATGTTCTGTATTTGTCCTGTCCAATACAGTGGCCACTAGCCAGATGGGGCTACTGAGTACTTGAAATATGGCCAGTGCAAGTCAGGAGCTGAATTTTTAATTAACTTAAAATTAAGATAGCCCATATTACCCTAAGTGAAATAAGCCCGTCTCTCTCTCTCTCTCTCTCTCTCTCTCTCTCTCTCTCTCTCTCACACACACACACACACACTATATAATCTCACTTATATGAGGCCCTAGAGTAGTCACATTCATGGAGGAAGGTGGTTACCAGGGGTGGGGGGAGGGGAAATGGGTATAGGGTTTCAGGGTTTCAGCCCCGCAAGACAAAAAATTCTGGAGATTGGTTGCACGACAATGCGAATATCCTTAACACAACTGAACTGTGCGCTTAAACAGCATGGTTAAGATGATAACTTCATGCTCTGTATATCTTACCACAATTTAAAAAATTTAATTAAACGGTCGTATGTGGCTAGAGGCCACAGTACTGCAGGTGCACAGCTTTAGAGATTGCTGCTGTCAGCTGTGGTGAGGTCCCCCAGAGCTCAATTTCTAACCACCATTGTCCTCCTTATCAAACTTTTCTTAGGAGTCCTGACTTCCTCGTGGGAACAAGATATTTGAGCTTCCTTGGAGTTCACTGCACAGGAAGGGGGTGGAGGCGGGGGGGGGGGGGGGCGGAATCTGCACCTTCGCCCTCTGGCTGGTGCCCACAGGCTGGGTACAGGCGTGCAGGGCTGGCGCACCGCACCCCTGTAACTAGGAGACCACTTGCAGAATGTCTAGACAAGGAGGGAGGAAGCCGCAAGCGAGAAGAGGTCTTTGTCCTCAAGTTCAGGGAGTTGTTACTGAAGGGCATGAATGCTCTGAGCCCGGGTAGGGGTTTTCTTCGCCTGACTGCCAGACTGCCCTGCCCTTTTGTCCCAATGAAGCTCCTGAGTGTCCCTCATCAGTCACCTTACCCAGTAATAAGAGAGGCTTAAACTGCCTGAGAGGAAGAAAATGACTACCTCTACAAGCTAGGAGCTTATTAACTGTCTCACAAGTAACTGTAACAAAGTGCCTTTACTTGCACATAGAAACAAAACCCAAATGTCCGGCCAGGCTTCCTTACTCCCCAAGCTCCCAGCTTTCCTGAATGGA
This sequence comes from Panthera uncia, assembly GCF_023721935.1. Lineage (NCBI taxonomy): Eukaryota > Metazoa > Chordata > Mammalia > Carnivora > Felidae > Panthera > Panthera uncia. Next base: position 116,630,045 of record NC_064816.1, read on the forward strand.
CCAGGTAGGCTTAAATCCGGTGTCTGTGAATTATCGGCTTCCAGAAAAGCCAAGAAGACCTTATTTTATGATGTTATTTTATTTCCTGATAAATTCATTTTTTAAATGATCGACATTCTGGCTGAACTGAAAACAGGACAAATGCTAATAATCGCTTACAAATTGGTTTTTCTGTCGGGTATCTACTGTGGGAATGGTAAAGAATAGATAAGGTGTTCGGGAAAGGAATTCTCTAGCTAGACATTGGATGTAAATGCTAACAGAAGCTGATGAAAGGCTCATCGAGCTCTGCCTGAAAGAAATACCCTACTAAGTGTTTTGTTGAAAGCTCAAGATAGTGGGGCATATGCTTTGGGAGTCCACAGCCAGGAAATCCCAGCTTCTAATACTCTGTGCTTTGAATGAGAGAAGAAAGACCATATAGGGTGTTAAGTAAGCAGGCTTCGGGGCCAACCTTGGTGTGAATCTCAGGCCCGTGTCACCTTTCTCTGACGGGGTAACGACAGGGTTATGGTGAGGGCTGCAATGAGCAGAGACTTGCAAATACTTACCAAGTGCTCAGAACACCATGTGGGTCATCGTAAGAGCTCGAGCCTCACGAGGATGAGAAAAGGTACACGGATGAGGAGGGTTGTTCCTTTGTTAATGTCTGATCTGTTCAGACTTCAGAAACTGGCTTTTTCCTTGAAGTATTAAATGCTCTTTCATCTTTTGAAGATTTGCCTCGTTGCCAGTGTATGCCTTTTAAGAGCTACTTAATATCCCCTTTCTTTAATTTCAGGGGCAACTCGTCCCTGCGACACTTGCCTGCTGCGGTCTGCAGAACCAATCTTCAACCGACATACTTAGGGCAGCATGAGGAGGGACAGGGGCGGCAGGCGGCACATTTGTCTGGTTTGGCCCAGGGTGTTGTCCTAGATAGTGTTTTGTTTTGTTTGTTTGTTTAATCTGAATTAGCAGCTAACATTTTTAATTCTAAGGGCGCCTGGGTGGCTCAATCGGCTAAGCATCCGACTTTGGCTTAGGTCATGATCTCGCGGTTTGTGAGCTTGAGCCCCACGTCGGGCTCTATGCTCACAGTCAGGAGCCTGCGTGGAAGTCTCTCTCTCTCTCTCTCTCTCTCTCTCTCTCTCTCTCTCTCTCCGTCTCTTCTCCTCACTCACTCGTGCCCTCTCTCTCTCTCAAAAAAAAAAAAAAAACTAAAAAATAGAACATTTTCAATTCTAGAGATTTTTCATAGAAATTCAGATACTTGACTTCTGAAATCTCAGAAAAGATCTGCCAACACTGGGCACACATTCCCGTGTGACATCAAGACTGGAGCTGAGGAGGGGGTCCTCTCCACTGTCCCCTCCACTCCCTGACACGGAGGCCAATGAAAATGCCACTTAGCATCACCCCATGGGATATTGCTTTTTTTGTTCTTTCTTTTTTCATTGTCAGGTCAGTTGTCCTCCTTTACAATGCCTGCTTGGCCCTGCAGCCCCATGTGTACACAGGCAAGAGAATGATACACTTTAAGATAAATAGGCCCTTGTTTATATCCTGAATCCACCCACTACCTGTAAGAGACAAGCAGGTCATGAGCTCTCTGAAACAGAGTTTCCACATGTGAAAATGGGACTAATACCCCACATACAACACAGCACTCCAATTTATGTGCAAGCATACAGAAGGCACCGGAGCTTACTTTTATTTACAAATAAACGTTTACTTTCCTCGCTCTTACTCACTGGTGATGGTCTGCCACCATTACGCCAATCCCTCAGTGGTTTGCACCCTGGCACATCAGATACACGTTCCATGGTGTGACTAAAATGTGCTTAACAAATCAGGCCGGGGGGGCTGGGGGGCTCAGTCGGACAGGCAGCCGACTCTAGCTTTCAGCTCAGATCACTATCTCACGGTTCATGAGTTCAAGCCCCGCATGAGGCTCAATGCTGGCAGTGTGGAACCTGCTTGGGATTCTCTCTCTTTCTCTCTGCCCCTCCCCAGCTCATTCTCTCTCTCTTTCTCTAAGTAAATAAGCTTATAAAAAAAAAATCAAATTAGGATGATAGAGCCTCCAGATCTAACCATCAGTTTACAGAGAATGCAGATAACATCTTAGGGATGCAATCAGTAAAGTCTAGACTATGAGAAATTACAGGACAAATCTGACTTCTTCTATAACAACAACAAAAACTGCAAGGGAAAAAAAAAAGATTAAGAGACAAAGTTACTTAAGAGATGTATCAGCCAACTGCACTGACTGGAATTTATTTGGATCCTGATTTAAATAAATGACACAAAAACTTTATAAGACAATTGGGGAAATGTGAACATTGACTGGATATTTGATGTCATTAAGGAATTCTTGTTTTAGACAGTATAACACTGGTTATGTCTGAAAAAAGAGCCCATATCTTTTAGAGATACAATCTGGGGTATTTCCCTGTGAAATGATAGGATGAAAGTAATCCAAGGTGGGAAGGAAGGGTGAACATTCAGATGTCACAAGTTTGGCTATATAACAAAAATGGCTGAAATGGGGTGATGGGTACACAGTGATTTACTATACTGTTCTCTTTACTTTTGTATCTGTTTGTAACTTTGTATAATAAGTAACTTTTTAAATGTTTATTTATCTTGAGAGAGTGCGCGCGCGCGCGCGCGCGCGCGCGCACACACACACACACACACACACACACACACACACACACACACACGTATGAGTGGGGGAGGGGCTGACAGGGAGGGAGACAGAGAATTCCAAGCCGGTTCCACACTGTCAGCGCAGAGTCCAACTTGGGGCTCAAACTCACGAACCATGAGATCATGACCTGAGCTGAAATCAAGAATCAGACACGGGGTGCCTGGGTGGCTCAGTCAGTTGAGCGTCTGACTTTACCTCAGGTCGTGATCTCACGGTTCGTGAGTTTGAGCCCTGTGTTGAGCTCTGTGCTGACAGCTCAGAGCCTGGAGCCTGCTTCAGATTCTGTGTCCCCCTCTCTCTCCACTCCACCCCTGCTTGTGCTCTGTCTCTCTCTGTCTTTCAAAAATGAATAAACATTAAAAAATTTTTTTTATTTTTAAAAAGAGTCAGACGCTTAATTGACTGAGCCACTCAGGCGCCCCATATAATAAATAACTTTTTAAAGTAAAGCACATGATAAGATGTTTAAAATTCTGTTAAGGTTAGAAATAGCACTGGACTGATCAAAGACAGGGAATATTTTCTTGGAGTTATTATTCGTAACTTGTTTGAGGCTCACATACCTCTTTGAGGAAGGATTACTGGAGCATGGGGTTGGGCAGGGAGCTTAGTTTGCCATGGTATATTAATTCGTGCAAGGTATATTAGTGGGGGGAGTGAGCCCCTGGATCCCACTACCTTGCTTTATTTCTCTCCCTCAAGTTTCAAAATACCTGCCAGACTGTAAGACCCATGAGGCAAGGACTCTTACATAAGCCCTCATTTCCCTGGCACTTTGGCACCTAATAAGACCTCAATAAATGTCTGTTGAATGAACGAAGGGGAAGGGACATAACTGTATTTTAATCTTCAGTGAGAGAAAAAGGGCAGGAAAACGTAATTTGGCCAAGGTGCTCCCATGCTGTGGTTCAATCCATGGTATCCATATTTAACCACGCATCCAAATCGTCTAGGGAGTTTGTTAAAATGGCAGATTCCTAGACACCCCCCTCCTTGTAGATTCTGTTCAGTGCATCTGTATGAGATCGCAGGAAGTGTATTTCTAACCAATAACCCGGTGATTCTGGTGCAGCCAGTCCAGAACGGGTGTGCAAAACCCACTGGTACAAGTTATTTCACCTCTGTGCTCCTCAAAAGGATTCTTCGTTTCTTGTGCCTGGTTCTTTGACCATGTGTTTCAGCACACACAGAACAGTGCAGCAAAGCCCCTGAAGGCATCCACCAGCCTCAAAGGCCATCAGCCTGCTGCCTTCTTGCTTCTCAATTTTAGTCTTAAGGAAATCACTTAATTTTAATCGCATGTTGCTGAATGCAGCCACAGCAATGGCGGCCATACGCTCTGCCTTCGGGCAGAAGGAGGGTGAAACCGATCCCTGGTTAACTTGCGTGAGCAGGATTTCCTCTTCCCTAGTATGACAAACAGAGGTGTGGGAGGCTATGTTTCTTGGTCTCTAGCTTTAAAACGGAGAAATCAGGGGCGCCTGGGTGGCTCGGTCAGTTAAGCGTCCAACTTCACCTCGGGTCATGATCTCTCGGTTCATGGGTTTGAGCCCCGCGTCGGGCTCTGTGCTGCCAGCTCAGAGCCTGGAGCCTGCTTTCAGATTCTGTGTCTCCCTCTCCGCCCCTCTCCCACTCGTGCTTTGTCTCTCTGTCTCTCAAAAATAATAAAAAAAACGTTAAAAAATAAAAAGTAAATAAATAAATAATAAAATGGAGAAATCAGAATACATGATCATCAGGAAGACCTGGATGGTTAACTGTTCTGTTTTGCAATTTTTACCACTTTAATTTTTTTAACATTCTTATTTTTTTTATTTTTGAGAGAGACAGAGCACGAGTGGGAAAGGGACAGAGAGAGAGAGGGAGACACAGAATCCGAAGCAGGCTCCAGGCTCGGAGCTGTCAGCACAGAGCTGGACGTGGGGCTCGAACTCACCAACTGTGAGATCATGACCTGAGCCCATGTTGGACACTCAACTAACTGAGCCACCCGGGCACCCCTGCAATTTTTACTACTTTCAAGAAGTAAAGTTTCATCCAATTCTTTAAAAAGGCCGTTAGGGGCACCTGAGTGGCTCAGCCGGTTAGGCATCCGACTCTTGATTTGCACTCAGGTCATGATCCCGGAGGGTAGTGGAGCCTGTCAGTGGGGAACCTGCTGAGGATTCTCTCTCTCCCTCTCTCTCTGCTCCTCTCCACCTTCCCTCTCAAAATAAAATACTTAAAAAATTTTTTTAATTTAAAAAATGAAAATGCCTTTAAAAAAAAAAAAGTGTTCTTCATTTAACATAGGTGCAAGATTGGAGACTATCAGGACTCCTCTGCCTTGGACAGAAAGTGAGAATCTGAGCCAGAAAAAAAAGAAGAATTAAATGTCATTTCAAGTAACGGAATATTTCTAAGTCGGTAAGATAGCTAAGAAATATCTTCTGGATGATTTTTTCCAAACACACTTACTTGTTATCCGTTCCAAAAATACTGCAATAAAGGCGACTAGCTAGAAAAAATGAAGAGTGTCTATTTAAAAACTGTAAAACCTGGGGCGCCTGGGTGGCTCAGTCAGTTAAGCGTCTGACTTCAGCTCAGGTCATGATCTCGAGGTTAGTGAGTTCGAGCCCCATGTCGGGATCTGTGCTGACAGCTGGGAGCCTGGAGCCTGCTTCGGATTCTGTGTCTCCCTCTCTCTCTCTGCCCCTCCTCCACTTGTGCTCTGTCTCTCAAAAATAAATAAATGTATTAAAAATTTTTTTTAAAACCTGTAAAACCAAATGTTCAGGTAATTAATGAATTTTTGACTTCATCCTAACCCCTAATAATTTAATGGACCGCCCCTGCTACATTCCCCTCCCCCAAAATACAACCACTTAGATGACCGTAAGAATCAAAAAACAAAACAAAACAGATTCAGGACATGTAAATGGCTATCTATACATATCACAGAAAGCTGGAAAACATATAAGTACACAGAATCAAGCTGGTGAAAGAGAAGAGGTCACACAAATTACATATGGTATCATTCAAGTTACGTATATTATCTAGACAGATGTTAAGGAAATGTAACAAAAATTTTAAGAGTAGCAGTATCTCTGGGTTGTAGAATCACAATTCGTTTTCTTTTAATGCTTATTTGTTTATTTATGGGAGAGACAGAGTGCAAGCTGGGGAGGGGTAGACAGAAAGGGGGACACATGATCCAAAACAGGCCCCTTGCTGACAGCAGTGAGCCCGATGCGGGACTCGAACTCACAAACTGTGAGATCATGAGCTGAGCTGAAGTCAGATGCTTAACTGACTGAGCCGCCCAGGTGCCCCAAGAATCACAGTTTCTTAACCTCTATATATTCAGGCATTTTCAATTTCAAATTTCAAATTTCTCTTATAAAAGTATAGAATTTTTAATGTAAATATTTTTTTTAAAAGAAAAGGAAGAGTGGCAATCAGAATAATCTATTATCCTAGCTCATTGCAGCTAATAAATACAATATTACAATAGGGCTGAGGCTTGGGAATTAGGGAGAACTCTATAGCTCAGTCATGGCCAATACACTCATTTTAACTTTGGGCCACATCTGATTCTGCTTCATTTGCGATATATGGTCACAATGAGAAATATGAATAAAGCAAAATGTCTAACGTAATGATTCACGTGACAGACTGATAACGAAGGAAATGTAGAGCTTTCTATCCATAGTCAATTAGAACGTTGTACATCAAAACCTGCATTTATCCATAAGGTAAGTTAGGTGGTAAAATGGTCACTTTACAAAATTTTTCTTCAAATCCTTCCAGAATTTTTCTATAATAGAAAATATTCTAATATGATGTTTTCCAACTTTTCAATGTCAAGAAATGTTCACGGAAACTCTCACCTAACAGTCATTGCAGTTGGCTGGGAAAGACATAATGAATATATGTTATGAATTCAATAACACTTCCAATGGATTTGTATGTGCTAAATGGCAACAGAATCCTTACATGTTTGAAAAACAGTGGTGCAGATATATATGGCTCATTATTTAGTCTGTGTACCTTCAAGGTTGGGACACACGTGAATTCAAGGACCATCTCAAAAACTGCACCACACCCAGTGGTCTGTCCATCACTCTGGTGCATTTAAAATATGGTACCACTTAAAAGAAAACTCAGGCTGCAAGATTGGCGGCTATCATGACCCCTCTACCTTGGATACTAAGTGAAAATCTGAGCTAGAAAAAAGAAGAACCCGTTTAGGGATTTTAAAGGGAAGGAAAGAGGAGAGATTAGTTGAATGGCATCTATTTCTCATGGATACAACAATTTTTTTTTTAATTGCAAGAAAGAGTAGATAAGCGGCACAAGAGAGATTAATTTTCCGCTCAAGCTAGCCAAGTTAGAAAAAAGATAGTCAGATAGAGTTCATGGTAAAGAAGATGTTTTCCAATACATGATAGGTTGGAAGAAGGTTTCCATCTTTCATAGTAACATAAAGAAAGAAAATGGCTTGCATCGCATGAACAATACAGGTGAGACTGTGCGGTTAGGATAAACTCTCTAAGAGGTTACATTATAGCTTTTTAAGAAAGAATCAGACAGACCCCCAATTCCAGGTACAGTTCTTCCATTTAAAAGTGGAGTTCTTGTCTATAAAAGTCTTCATCTATAAAATGTAGATGAGCTGGTATGAGATTAAATGAGATAATATACGCAGCCTATCTAGAAGAGAGAAACACTCAAGGTTTGGTCCTTTAACTTGTTCTTAAAGAACAGTGTTCTTGAAACATAATGATAAGGGAGATGAAGGAAGAAAAATGGGTGCGAGATAGGCAGGTATCCGGTGAGCTGCCAAAAGCACTCTCCGTGGGAAAGACCTAGAAGCTGCTAAGCAAGCCGCATCTAGGATCCTTTCATTTGCTTCTGTTCTCATTTCTAACATTGCTGCCATTGTGTCCACTAATTTGGCAAGGTTGCTTTGAATTATGACCTTCCTATTCCCACCATCTGTTTTCTTCTCCCATCTAAATAATGCATTGTCTCTTCTGATCTTTTCCCATTAATGTAATTTGATATGTACCTGTTAACTCTGCAAACTAGGATTTAAAAACTCTTCTCAGTCATTCTTAAAATGGTGATTTACACTCTGTCCCTGTAAAACAAATTAGCTAACTATTCCTTTTCTACAGAAGGCATAAAGTAACAAGAGTTAAATCTTGCTAGTAACCAGAGATTACATTTTTTTTAGGTCTAGCAAAATTTGATTTAAAAACTACTTTGTAGGGGCGCCTGGGTGGCTCAGTTGGTTAAGAGTCCAACTCTTGCTTTCGGCTCAAGTCATGATCTCATGGTTCCTGAGTTCGAGCCCCACACCGGGCTCTGCGCTGACAGCACGGAGATTGCTTGGGATTTTCTGTCTCCCTCTCTCTTTGCCTCTCCCCTGCTCATGCTCTCTCTCTCTCAAAAATAAAATAAACATTAAAAAAAATTAAAACTACTTTGTAAATACCCATTAATGCTAGAGCCATTTGCTCTGTTTTACCATTAGGGAATGTATCCCATTTTATTACCAAAAGAAACTTATATTCATATATGTGAATATATGCATGGGTGTGTATATACATGTATATGTATACACATACATTTATATAAATATAAGCATATACAAAAGAGGGAGAGAGGAAGGAAGGGAGGGAGGGAAGAAAGAATGAAGGAAAGGACCAGGGTTAATGGATTAATATGTCACTAACAAGGGCTCCTGGGTGGCTCAGTCAGTTTAGCATCTGACTCTTGATTTCAACTCGGGTCATGGTCCCAGGGTCGTGGGATCAAGCCCCGCATCAGGCTCTATGCGCAGCATGCAGCCTGCTTAAGACTCTCTCTCTCCCTCTGCCTCTCTCCTGCTCTCCCTAAAAAAAAAATTTTTTTAACCTAAGAATTGGCAGTGAAAATAGAGATGGGATACAGAGTAAGAAGCTTTAAATTTTACTTTATCTAGTTATGTCATTTTCAATTTATAGCAAGCTCATATTACTTTATTGGGTTTTTCATTATTTAAAAAATCTGATTCCTATAGTGCTTAACAAAGACATTTCATTTAATTCTTTCAGGTCACTAGGGCGCTTCTGAGTGCAATTTAAAAATACACTAAGATTTTACTTTGAGAGGACAAAAATATTCAGAAGACCCTCGGTCGCTACATTATTTTAATTAGAATTTTTAAGAAGTCGGATGAATTACCAATAGGCATCTTGAGCCCCTAACCACCTACAAACCTACAAGCACTAAGCTCAACCCAAGGGAAAACAGAACTAAAACGATGTTTTCAAGATCTTTATCACCTAGAAGAGGGGCTCATAAACACAACCGAGAGAGAAGGGCAGCAACCCAAATTAAAATAATGACTGCAGATGCTTATGGGAGTTTTCAAGCAGGTGTAGTTCACTTTAGCGGAGGATATCAAGCACTGATAGACTTAGGCTAAACATATAACTATTAAGAACAGAAGAAGGGAACATTGACCTTCTCAAGCTCCCTCTCTCTAGGTAAGGCTCGAGCCGGGAGGCTCTCAACCTCCCTCCCTTTCCAGCCACCCTGACTGAGTGATGTGACATTCCATCCAGTGGAATGGATGGCGCACCGCCATCCCAGACTGGGTTGGTGACGTGGGGAGCTTCTATGGGAGGGTGTGACTGATGGCTACATCCCTCTTGCCGTCTTGGATGCCAGGTCGCTTCCCTGTCACAAAGGGAATGGGATCACTTGATCTTAGCCATCCCTTCCACTGACAAGAGCTTTGTAACCATCCCTAAGAGTTGCAGAGAAGAGAGTTCCATATAAGGCCCCAACTGGGGGTAAGGATGACAGTGAGGGTAGAAGAGACACACAGAATGATGGAAAAGGACGTGTCTATCCTTGGCACAGGGCAGGTGCAAAGTGCTACAGGGTTGTGGCCAATCTACCTCAGAGATAAAGCAAGTACAGATCCTATCTCATTCCCAATAACTCCTTTACATTTCTTGGCTCTTCCATCCATTTGTTTCCCAAGTTCAGTTGAACTTTTTAAAAATTTGGCAAAATGTTTCCAGAGTCCCTCTGGAATATACCTAAAATATTATTTTAATGTATGATCAAGGAGGGCCTGGGTGGCTCAGCTGGTTAAGCGTCCAGCTTCAGCTCAGGTCATGATCTCTCAGTTCACGAGTTCGAGCCCCGTGTCCAGCTCTGTGCTGACAGCTCCGAGCCTGGAGCCTGTTCGGATTCTGCGTCTCCCCCACCCTCTCCCCCTCCCCTGCTTGCGCTCTATCTCTATCTCTCAAGAATAAACTTAAAAAAAAATTAATATATAATCAATATGCAAATTATTAATGAGGTATTTTAAATTCTTTTTTTCATATAAATTTTGAAATCTGGTGCATAGTTCACACATCTCAGTTTGGACTAGCCACATTTCAAGCGCTCAACAGCCACATGTGGGTAGTAGCTAGTGGTTAGTGGTTATTGAATTGGACAGCACAGACCTAGGCTCTCATTCCAGTGAAAATGGCCCCAAACTTTCCTAAGGACTGATTATTGCTGGATAAAGAGATCATGAGTGACTTTTTAAAAAATAACTTTGGCAGGGGTGCCTGTGTGGCTTAGTAGGTTAAGCGTCCGACTCTTGGTTTCGGCTCTGGTCACCATCTCACAGTTTATGGGTTCGAGCCCTGCATCTGGCTCCCCGCTGTTGGGGCAGACCCTCCTTGAGATGCTCTCTCTGCCTCTCTCCTGCCCCTCCCCCCCTCAGAATAAATACGTAAACTTAAAAAAATAAAATAAAATAACTTTGGCTTACTGTTCTCCAACAAACACAAACTGCACATGTTTACGTATTTCTGAAACGCTTGACTTTAAATATCTTTGACACACCAGGGGAATTTAAGTGAATGAATCTTGACAACCATGCTCTAATGCAAGTTATTCATTTTTAAACAGCATGCATGGCATCGTCATCAGTCTTCGCTTCCACATATCTATCCATACCTAGCTCCTATCCACTTCACCATCCCAAACTATTCTCCCTGTTCCCAACACACGCACCCTCTCCTTCTGCAGATCTTTGGGTTAACGTTACGGAATGCCCAGAAGTATTTTTCATATCCTCACCACCTCTGCGCAAATACTTACCCATGCACACTTCCCAGTGTGGTTACTGGTATATGACCAAGAGAATTCAAATTCAGATTCTAGAAAACCCTCTGTACCCAGTGCCGTTTCAACATTCTTTTAAAACAGGCTCGTTATTTCCCTTTTACTTAAAATGAGATGTATTCAAAAGCTATCACATATCCCACTTTGGTTTCTTTTAAAAAGAAATTCACCTAATCGTTCTCCACAAACAAAGCCACTCATTTTTTTTCATCCGAGAACGCATTTCTCCCCTTAAAAAATATGCCTAACTTATGTTTTTTGGTGCTTAAATACGACCTGGGCAGTTATGAGACCTGGAGTTCGATCCTCACTGCCAGTTGCCAACCAGCCATCTGACCTTGGGCACAGCCCAATCACCCTGCTGGAATCAGCCTCCCAGGCTGTAAAAAGGGGGGGGGGTGACAGGAGAGTGCTCTCTTAGGTTGCTTCCAGCTTGCCATTCCTGACCTGAGCACTAATCTTCGTCTATTCCGTTACCCCTGAAAACACTTGCCTCCTCAGGCATCCCCTCCTTCCTAAATGAGAAGATGGCTGACGGCACAGCAGTGAAACCGGAAAGAAACGCTGTTTTAAAAAAAAAAAAAAAAAAAATCTTAAAATGAGTCACCTTTCAAGAATGTATCATTCTCTGGTGCCTGGGTGCTCGCTCATGGAGCTGTATCAGTACTTCCAATGAAATTTGCTCTGAAGAACCTGGCATTTGTTATGTACTGTTCTTGGGTGATGTTTACACTAGACACTCAGCTCGTTTAAGAGCCACTTGTAGGTACAAAACACACAGAAGTTATGCATCACACAGACATAAGCAGCCACATAAATCGTCCTTAGTGGAGCCTGGAGAAAATCAGATCAAAATCACGGAGTTTTAATTGGGTCTTTGCACCACATTTGGTACGTTAGAGAAGATACTTACAGCTCCCTAAACTTGCCACTTCACCTCCCCAGGACCCCGCCGCCCGCTAAAATTTAGCCTGCTGCAAGAATCAGTCCCTACCCCTTAGGACCAGCCACAGCGACACCCCGGAGAGCCTTCCCTGCTGCAGATTTCCCCACCAAGGCATAAGTCAGGGGTAGCTGATGTTAGCTGTGGTCTGTCTGTACTGCTTCTGCCTGGCCTGATTTTTCATGCTGCCATTTTAAATTAACATAGGTCTCTTCTGCAACCCATGACACCTTCTGGTCAGGCTGGGAACACAGGAGGCCACCGGGAGGCTGGACACAAGTGTAATTCAAGACAACTGCAAGTCAGAATTAAACAGCAAATCCAGAAAGAACCCTTACCAAGTCGGTTTTGAGTCACAGCAAATGACAGCTTCCCTAGATGCACTTGGGTTTGATGGACATTTTAAACCCCTCAATCCGAGTTCTCATCAATTCTCTAAAGTTCAAGCGTCCCTCCTGCTCTGCAAACCACCCTCGTCTCAGACCTCACCAGTGATGTCGCCAAGTAAACGGCTCCAGGACGGACAAGCGAAGCGAGGGCTGAAGTGTATAACCGTAGCAGAAATACAAGGATGCCTTCTACCAATAAGTGTCCCGGCGCCGCGACGTACCTACCCTGACACCCCCCCACCCCCAAGAACCTCCCCGAGGTGGCTTGGGGAGGGGGAGGGGAGTTGTGGCAAGTCCTGCAGCCCGCACACACAGCAACAGCCTGCGCGTTTGCCCTTAATGGGGGGGTGGGGGGGGGCAGTGCCCTGGACCTGATTCGTGATCACAAACCGGGTCGACGTGGGCGCAGAGCCAGGTCAAGGACAGCGGGCCCCACCAGGCAGCCATGTTCGCGCTACCCGGGTAGCAGGTGCCTTACCTCCCGGAAAGGTGCCAGGCCCACTCCACCACCGAGCGAGCTGCGAACCCCGGGAGCAGCCCGAGGGGTGGCAGGGGTGTGTGTGTGGAGGGGGGGGGGGTTGCGGGCACAGACCCCAGCGGGGCAGCAACTTGGCTCTCAGGAAATGGAAACAGGAAAAGCGCCCGGAGGTCGGGGCAAAGGATGGGGTTGGGGTGTAGAGCGGAGGGACGGACTCAAACTAAGCGGCACTGCCCGCGCCCCGGGGTGGGGCGTCCCTCTCCGGCGCCCCCTCAACCTACTAGCCCGAGTCATCCACCACCCGGGCAGAGGCCATCTCTCCCCTGATTCCGTCCCCCACCCCCGAGCCTCCAGCCGGCCCTTGCCACCACCCGCCGGAATGCCGCCCGGAGTAGCGCTTCCCGCAGGTCCGGAGGGGCCGGGGCTGGCGACGAGGCACAGGGGACGGCGATGGCGGACGCAGCCGAAACGCTCGGGGAGAAGGGGCTGCGGACGCCCTGCGCTCGCAGCCGTGCCCGCCGCGGCTTACCTGCGGGGCGGCGGGCTCCGGGCTCTGCTCTGCGGCGCGGATGCTGCGGCCGCCGAGGGTACGCGTGCTGCCGCGGCCGCGATTACTGCGGCGACATCGGGGGCTGCAGCTGCAGTGGCGGAGGCGGCCGTCGGGCGCTTCCCCCTCCCCAGACTCCCGGCGCCTGGGCCCGCCGCCCCCCGCTAACAGCTGGCCCGGCTCACGTGACCGCGGGGCCCACCCCCGCCTCCCCCACCCGGGCCCCGGGGCCGCGCCGCACCCGCTGCGTCTGGGCCGCCGGGGCTGCAGCGCCGCGCTCGGCCCGAGAGGGGAGGGCGCCTGGGAGCAGGGGAGCGGCCGAGAGGGCGACTGTCGCCGCAGAAAGTGGCTCCTTCTTTGCTCGATTTTTATTTCTCGGTCACGTCCGGGGTTGCGGCTCTCTCGAAAGGGGGAACTCGGGCTTTACGGAGCCAGTCCCCCCACCCCCCCTCGCAGCGCACTCCGGGACTCGGCGGTTGGGTTGCTACGTGCGGGCCTCGGTGCCTAAGCAAAATTTCCCCGCGGAAAAACGTACCCTGTACTTTGTTGACAAACATGTCCTAGCCGACTCCCCGGTTTTAAAGGTGCCGTCCCGCGTCATGTTGATAAACGAGACCCTACCCTGGGTCCTTGGACATGGAAACCCAAAGAGGTTAAGGAACTCGCCCAAGGTCACAAGGCAGTAGTAAAGCCCAGATTCCATCCCAGGGTTAATAGATCCACAGACAGGTGACAGGTGTGTTGATGGTCAGGCCCTGACCATCGTCTGTTACCAGAATAGAGACTCTACCTTCTATAAATTGACAAGAAAAGCCCAACTCAAAGGCTACGAAGAGAGAATTCACGAGAAGAAAACAAACGCACACTCAGCACATGAAAAGATATTCAAGTTCACTTAGCTGCAAATCAAATACACAAGGCAGAATTTTCCATCCATCAGATTCGAAAAAATAAAGTTTTATAACCTCAACGGGGGACAATTTTGCAATATCTTCTCAAATAAAAAAAATATATATAGTCTTTAAGGATTCCACTTCTGTAATTTATCCTATAGATACACTGATACAGGTGTAAAATGATAGGAGTACAAGGTTATCCATTGCTACATTATTTGTGCTAGCAAAGACTGGAAGCAAACGTCCATCAATAAACGACTGTTAAATATATTACAGCGCATCAGTAAATGGAATGCAAACCAGCTATAAAAATTTTTTAAACGGGGAGGATCTGGGACGCCTGGGTAACTCAGTCAGTCGAGCAACAGACTCTTGATTTCAGCTCAGGTTATGATCCCAGGGTCATGAGATCCAGCCCCCGAATAGGGCTCCACGCCTAGCATGGAGCCTGCTTGAGATTCTCTCTCTCTCACTCTCTCTCCTTCTGCCCCTCTCCCCTGCTTGCTCATCCCCCCGCCAAATAATTTTTTCTTTTTTTAGTGGGGAAGGTCTATCTCTATGTACTGATATGAAAGATTTGCAACCTATACCAAGGGAGGTGGGGGGTCAGGACCATGTGCAGAATATCATGTGTTATTATCTGTGGGGAAGAAATATGCTTGTACTCATATTTGTAAATGCATGGAATATCTTTGGAAGAAATCATAAACTGTAATAATAGATGCCATCAGGAAAGAGAACTGAATGACAGAATGCAGGGAAGGGAGGGAGATTTTTTTTTCATGTCTTTTGAATGTTATTCCTATGCTTGTGGTTTGCCCCAAGAGTGAATGGAGTGTAGGAGAAGGCTGAGGGAATCCGTGGAGGCACTGCAGGATAGACCAGTGGTCATATACTCTTGGAGCACAAAAGGACCTTATTGCACATTTAGGCCAACCAAGGAAACTGTCCTTTTACTGTTAACCTATTTCTGTCTTTAGATTAGAGTAGGTGTTTTTGGTTTTGTTTTTTTTCAAAGACATAATATAGTTGGATCTTGTTTTTCATTCAGACACCCTTTGCCTTTGAATTGGAATGTTTCCATCAGCGGCTGTTAACATTTGGCAATGTCTGGAGATATTTTTGGTTGTCAAAATGGCAGAGGTGGAGGAGGTCTCTACTGGTGTCTAGTGCATGGAGGTCAAGGATGCTATTAAACACCCTAGGATGCAGAGCACGATCTCCCAAAACTAAGAATTATCTGGCCCTAAATGTCAATAGTACTGAGGTTGAGAAACTGATTCAGACCATCTATATTTAATGTAATTATCAGTATGGTGAGTTATAAATGTAACATCCTGATACTTCCATTTGTCCCACCTGTTTTTTGTTTGTTTGTTTAAGTTTATTTATTTATCTGAGAGAGACAGAGACAGTGTGAGTAGGGGAGGGGCAGAGAGAGAGGGAGAGAGAGAATCCCAAGCAAGCTCCATGCTGCCAGCACGGGCTCAAACTCATGAAACCATGAGCTCATGGGCTGAAACCAGGAGTCAGTCACTCAACTGAGCCAGCCAGCTGCTTTTTACTTGCCTTCTTTTGAAGAACTGAGATTCTTTTTAGTATTCCATTTTAAATCCATTATTGGTTTCCTAATCATACTGTGTGTTTTACTTTTTTTTTCCAATTTTTTTAATGTTTATTTTTGAGAGAGCAAGAGAAAGAGAGAGAGAGAGAGAGAGTGGGGGAGAGGGAGGGGCAGAAAGAGAGAGAGAGTGGGGGAGAGGGAGGGGCAGAAAGAGAGAGAGAGAGAGAGAGTGGGGGAGAGGGAGGGGCAGAGAGAGAGAGAGAGAGAGAGAAAGAGAGAGAGAGACAGAATCTGAAGCAGGCTGCAGACTCTGAGCTGTCAGCACAGAGACTGAAGTGGGGCTCGAACTCACAAACCGTGAGATCATGACCTGAGCCGAAGTCGGACGCTCAACCGACTGAACCACCCAGGCTAACTCTATGGCTACTTTAGCCCTTCTACTAAGGTATGACTCACATAGGGTCTCTAATAAATGTTCCACGCAATCAATAAGGTGATCCTGGCTGGTAGAAACGTGAACAATTCCCAGTTTTGTGTGAGCTCTGCAAAGTTTTTGGTGCACAGCTCCCAGTAGTTGTTTCTCCCTCAGCCTTGTGGAGATTCATCATTTGCATGCATAAACTGGTATTCAGTCGATGACTAAAATGCAAATTTCTAAATTTCCTTTCCATTTAGTTTTCTGCAGAACTCTGCCCCACATATTCCAACTGCTTTGGCCTTCCTGAACTCTGATCACTCTTTCCTCACCCGCGCAAAACAACTGGGCTCTGTTTTTGTTTCCCCTTGTCTTTGCCATGTATGGTTCAGGAATTGCCTCCACACAGAAGGCTAAGGTGATTGTAGGTCTCTTCTCATTTGTTTCCTTTCTCTTGAGAATCACAATCCCACTCTGCCTGCTGACCAATGTCTGACCCACGTTGTCTCATCTATTTTGCCCAGTTTTCTAGTTGCTTACAACCGGATAGCAAGTGCCATAGCACATTTTCCTTCCTAGGAAGATGTGGAAGGCCAGGAACACTAATCTTCATACCTCTTAGGAACCAAATGGACTGATACAGAATCAGCTAGGCCCATTATTTAATAAACTATAAATGCATAGCTTATTTATACTTCTAGAAGTTCTTCAACACGTCTAGTTTAACAAGAAACATTTATGGAACGCTTGTAGCAGGAATTGTACTTCTGCTACAAAGGTGTAAAAGGCATCGTAGCCCCTCCTCCCAGGAAGTCAGAGGCAGGCAAGGAAATTAAGTAGAAATTAAGTAGAAAGGTAATATATGCATATATTCCACGTTCCCGTCAGGATAACATAAGAATTAGGCACAGATAAATATGTGGATCTAGCATATTGGGAAATGTAAACAAGTATGAAAGATGATCATAAATGAGGGTTATCCGAACACAGACCATCTAAAAAAATTATCGATGACAACGTTGCCTTTTCTTCTAAGCAGTGTTACTGTCTGAGGAACCCCGTACAATGATTTCGAGGAGCTGAAGTATGTGTGTAATTGAGAAATGCCTTTAACACATTACTTATAGAGGTGTTTTCCACTTAGTGCTTCTTCTGGTGTATAATTGTAGCAGGAAGAAAAAGATCTGTCACTGGGCAGATCTCATGGGGATGAACAACAGACAGTATTACGTGAACGAGACACTCACATAAGGGTAAGAAAGCCCGTGTAATTGCTTTGTATGTAATCTTACGAGAATCAAAAGAGGTGCTGAGAGCAAAGCCATCAGAAAATGAGAAAGAAAGCTAGTGAAGATTAGTCAGCCACCTGTCTTAATTCTATGACAACCATGTTTAGGAGGTTAGTTTTCTGAATTTGGTTACCATAGAAACAAACCTTTAGAATGCCCTTAAATCAATTTACAGAATTACTGCCCATATCGAGTATAAGCAACACTGAGAGATTTTAAGTACTGAAATCTATTTTTAAATTATCTTTAGAATTTAAATGATCCATCGAGCCCTTTGAATATGTAATTTGGACGGCCATAAATTATCTTTTGGCAAAAGGTATAAAATTGTATTTATTGTA
The DNA here is from genome assembly GCF_023721935.1 of Panthera uncia. Classification (NCBI taxonomy): domain Eukaryota; kingdom Metazoa; phylum Chordata; class Mammalia; order Carnivora; family Felidae; genus Panthera; species Panthera uncia. The sequence goes on from NC_064816.1 coordinate 116,647,762, forward strand.
ACTAGGTGATGGGCTTATAAATTCAATTACTCAAGTGTGTCATTTCAGTGAATGTCTTCTATTTAATTTGAAATAACAGCTCCTAAATGTTCTGGATCTGGTTTTAAAAACAAATTATGTATGCTTCACACGCTCTGTGCCTCTAGGAGTCATTCATGGGTTTAGCCACTGTACAGATGATTTAAAGGAGAATCGCTAAGACCTTGTCTTGTCATCATCAAAGAACAGACTAAAAGATTCTATGACCAGACTGGGAGCTTCAACCTAATCCTGTCCTCCTGATGTTTTCCTAGTTTACGTGTGTGGAAAAGGTCCACCCCATGCTACCCACAGTTTTAAAACAGAACTTGTTTTTAATATCCTGGTGATACCTGAGGCCACCTTTTAATGGATGAAAGCTTATCCAGAATTGTAGACGTTGAGCTTCTTAGATCTGCAATGTTAACACCACTGCTCCCTCAAGATAATACAGGACTTTCAACAGAAGCTATTATTAGTGGGGCGCCTGGGTGGCTCAGTTGGCTAAGCGACCGACTCTTGGTTTCGGCTCAGGTCACGATCTTGCGGTTTATGGGGTCCAGCTCCAAACTGGACTCGCGCTGACAGCACGGAGCCTGCTTGCGATTCTGTCTCCCTCTGCCCCTCCCCTGCTTTAGTGTGCCCTCTCCCTCTCTTTCTCAACATAAATAAATAAGCTTAAAAAAAAAAGTTATTAGTTATTTTCCAATCTTCCCGAGAACTAAACAAAGTTTTGTCTAAATTGCTGTAGGAATTTTGGGTTCAGTTAAAGGAAGACTTATTTCATGCTATCAGTGATTCAGCAATCATCCTACCTATTGAGAGAATGTATAAAATTTCTGACTCCAGAGGAAGAGTATTTTGTTTTGGACATGCATCTAACTTTCATGAAAGAGCAGAAGATTGGTATCATTTTGTTTCCTATTGGACTAATTACCTGGCTCTCAGATAATTGGAAATAATCTAACATATGGAGAGACTTGAGTGTTTAAATTCCTAATTATTCTTCACTCTCCTTTCCATTGACTTTCTACTTTTCAGTCAAAATCCAGGCCCTAGGTTTTTACTATTACATCCCTTATACCAGCTCTTACACGTGCAAAGGATTTAACTTTTTGTGTACAAAGAGTGATTTATTCCTTGGAGTTGGAATCTGTGTCTGGTTCATTTTGATTTTCAAAAAGCATCTTATCATATTTTTTTGAAACAAAAATTGAGCAGGAATTGTTTTACTGTCATATGAATTTCTCAGATAGTCAATCTTTCTTGACTGTGAATATAAAGAAAGGACAGAGCTTTAAGAATTATCAGTGAATTTCTAGGACAGGCAAAGAAAGCAGATTGGTGGTTGCTTAGGGAGTTGGGGAAAAGAGGGGATTGACTACTTGGGTGTGGGAGTTTCTTTTGGATAAGAAAAACATTCTAAAATGGATTGTGGTGATGGCTGCACAACTCTGTATGCTACAATTTATTGAATTGTAAAAAAAAAAAAATCACTGTATTACACGTTTTTTTTTTTTAAAAAAAACCCCCCCCAAAAAAAAAAAAAAAAAAAAAAAAAAAAAAGACAACCATTGAACATTGCCCAGCTCAGAGGAAATATAGGTCAATGATAAAGAGTGAATAGTTTTGAAGAATTATTGCCATAGTAGGAAAATGTTAGGAAAAAAGAATTCAAGGAGCAGAGTTGGTTTACTGTTCAGTCTTTTTTTTTTTTTAATTTATTTATTTATTTATTTATTTTTGGGACAGAGAGAGACAGAGCATGAACGGGGGAGGAGCAGAGAGAGAGGGAGACACAGAATCAGAAACAGGCTCCAGGCTCCGAGCCATCAGCCCAGAGCCTGACGCGGGGCTCGAACTCACGGACCGCGAGATCGCGACCTGGCTGAAGTCGGACGCTTAACCGACTGCGCCACCCAGGCGCCCCTACTGTTCAGTCTTAATGTAAGCAAGAATCAATTAACTTTAGTAGGCTGCTTAATTTTCTTAAAAATGTTTCTTACTTTAAGGCAAATCTCCTGTATTAATATCAGTCCTCTTCTTGGTTATTCTACACAAGTACCTTACCCATTCAATTTAATTTAATTTAGCTTCTAACTTAAGAGCTACTTAAAAAAAAAAAATCTAGGAGTGCCTGGGTAGCTCAGTTGGTAAAGCAACTGACTGTAGATTTCAGCTCAGGTCTTGATCTCACGGTTTGTGAGTTTGAGCCCCGCATTGGACTCTGTGCTGACAGTACAGAGTCTGCTTAGGATTCTCTCTCTCTTCCCCTCCCCTGTTCTCTCTCTCTCAAAATAAATAAATAAACTTTAAAAAATATATAAAATAAACAAACTTAGACTGTTTCAAAATGTTTTCTGCACAAAATAGCTACACAACAATACAAGATATGATTATAATGGGAAAAGAAAAAAAAAAAAAACACCTGTATGTGGTTGAATGTTATAATATCCTAGTCTCCTGCCCGGAGGTAAAATTATTATCAGTTATATTAACATAAAATACATTCCAGCAGAGCAAGGCCAACGAATGAGAAAACATTCTGAGAAACTGGAATTAAAGTCCAAAGGGTCTCCCTACCTTTACTTCATTCTTTATAATAACGAGAACTGTCCCCCAATACCTCAATTCACATTGCGTGTGAAATGTTTTTACTGCAACTGTTCACCAGAAAAGAAATTACCTCTATCCCTACAGCAGTGTGGAATTTTAAATTAAAGAAATGACTTGTAAATTCCCAGAAATCCCCAAGTGAGATATAATTTAGCTGTTACTAAAGACCAAGGGGACAGCATTCACTTTACTCTAGATTTTTAGAGTAAAAAACCTCAGCAAACATCTCATGTAATTTGTTTTTAGATCATAAAATAAAATTAATGTTAGTCTAGGTCCTAGGCACTTAGATTGGCTTTGTAAATTATTGGCTGACTCATACTCACTACAGTCATCCATTTTATGCCAGAGGCTTTATTAGCAGTACAGGAACACAAAGAAATGGTAAACGAAAGAATCCTCGATTAGTGTGCTAGGTGTTTTCAGATCTCCAGAATCTCCCAACTGTTTGTATGCTTTTCTTTTCCTTAACAATAACCTATGTATATCAAAATGAGCCACTTAATCCCTTGGGTAAACCAAAGCTGAAGGAATGAAAAAAAGATTATTGTTGATTTTACATGGAGAACTACTAGGAAATTTTACCTAAATTATAAGTGAAACATAGAAATATAGGCAAAGTACAGAAAGACAGATTCCAAATCAACCAAAAGGAAATTTAACTACATGGTATAGACAAGTTTTCAGAGAAGGGAAATCATGTACTAGAGAGAACATTTCAATAACTATCTTTGATACGAAACTATATATATACATATTCATATGTATGTATAATCTATTCATAATATATGTATATATTATACGTGGCACATAGTTTATACACTATATACAACACATACATATATATATTTATTTTTTAAAGGCAATCTCTTGACTGCATATTCTTCTAAACATGTGGGCTATAGATAATTCTGAAAAAATAATAAAGAACAATAATTTTGGGAAAGTTTGGGTCTCTTTTCTCTCTTCCGGTAGGGAAGATGTTGACAAAAACATACTTACTGATGATCTAACTTTTTGCTGTAAGAATTTAGAGTCCTAAAAAATTCCTAACCCTGGGGAAAATAGTATCTCCACACAACTTACCCTTTTGACTGTACATTCAGTTTTAGGCACAATTAGTTTCCCCAATGACCAATGCTTTACAGAAAACAAGAAAGAATATTCAAAGAAAAATACAGAAGATCGTATATTCAAGGGCAGGGAATTGGTGACGTTAATCATCTCTCAAATTAAGAATCTTAGACCACCTGCATCACTATCATCTAGCAAGTGGGCTAAAATGCAGAACCATGGGCCCAACCCAAGAATGAATCAGCATTGCTGGGGAAAGGGGTCAGGAATCTGCATATTTCACACATATACCATGCATTTCTGGTGTATGCTAATTTTGAGTCACTGCTACATTTCTGCAACATTTAGGAAGCAAAGCAAGCCTCTCATTGTATTTGAGGATGGCACTAGGAAACCAGTGTTTATAAGGTCTTTGTCTTCTGTCAGCCTGGAGCAAGGAGCTGAAGGCAGCAGAGGCAAGGCTGAAAGCAAAGGCCAAGCAATGTTTTAAACAGAGAAAAGAATTTACCTTCAAATAGACTCCAAACCCTTATGTAAGAATGTATGGATTTCATCGTACTGAAGAGAATATGCAAATCTTCCTAAATAGAATGCTACAGATATTAAGAGAGAAAAGTACTATAATTTTCATGTTTCCAAATGGGCATAGGAATGTATAACCACGCTTGACATTTTAGGTTTCATTTCAAACAGAAGTGGGTAAGCAACAAAAATAAAATAAATCAAAACACCCTTATGACCAAGTGCTCTGCAACTCTGGAAAATAAGTTGCTTGTTATTTTTTTCCCAGGGTTGTTATTATGATGATAAGTCCCTTTTTTAATAAAAGGGTGAGAGATGTATTTTTTTCCGTAACATTCCACCAAGTCCCTTTTTCTCCTCTTGCAGTTTCCAAACAACGCTGAGAAATCATCCATACACTCAATTCAGTAGGGACAGACAGCATGCTCATATCTAACAGCGCTGTAGATGTAAAGAATTTCCTATATATTGGGGCACCTGGGTGGCTCAGTCGGTTAAGCGTCCGACTTCGGCTCAGGTCATGATCTCACAGTCCGTGAGTTCAAGCCCCGCGTCGGGCTCTGTGCTGACAGCTCAGAGCCTGTAGCCTGCTTCGGATTCTGTGTCTCCCTCTCTCTCTGACCCTCCCCTGTTCATGCTCTGTCTCTCTCTATCTCAAAAACAAATAAAATTAAAAAAAAAAAAAAAGAATTTCCTATATATCATGAAGGGGTACAAATTCATTTCCACAAGCAAAGATTCAAATGGCTGATTCCCCTTCTGAATCAGAAATCATTGTTTCTTGTTATTTTTATGACAACCCAGCATTTCATTTAATTACATTTTACAGTGCTCACTCACTCACTAGGCATTAATCATCATAATGTCTACCTGTGACAAAATAAAATCCCAAACGAAAACAATAGTGAGAACTACCACCCAAACCACACTGAATAAAACCCAACACATACATTTTCTCTGGTACCAAAATTCACTAGCAGCTGTTGCCCGCGATTCTCAATGTTTAATGCTTATTTCAAAACAATTGAAACCAAAGCACAGTTTTTCTTACACATATCTCTAAACAGAGCAGACAAGGGCGCCTGGGTGGCTCAGTCAGTCGAGCGTCTGACTCTTGATATGGACTCAGGTCATGATCCCAGGATCGTGTGACGGACGGAGCCCCACGTCAGGCTCCCCACTGAACATGGAGCCTGCCTGGGATTCTCTCCCTCTCCCTCTGCCCCTCTCCCGCACTCACACACTCTCTCTAAAAATTAAAAAAAAAAAAAAAAAAAATTAATGTCAAAAAACAGATAAATAAAATAAACAGAGCAGATAATCACGTTCCATGCGTCACTACACCCCTCTCCTACCATGGCCTATCCATCTTCCCTATCCAGTTTCAACATAAAACCTAGAATAACAGGTAAGAAAATCAATAAAGCTGCTAAGGAAACTGGTACTTGAAGAATGTTTCACAAAACCAATCATTCCCCAAATAAAGTTTATTTGGAAAAGAATACAACATGGTCATATAAACTTAAGTAGGACATATCTAGCAATATTAATGAGTCAAATTATATTACAAGTGAGGTCACAGTTCATGTCTGATTATTCCCACGAATGGAAAGGGGTAGAGGTGTAGCTAAACCAAAGGCAGATGCTTAAAAACGACCATAACCCATTTATATGCTTTCATTTCATGTTTGTGTCTAAAGATTTAGATGAGAATTTATGTAAACTCACATATAAAGAAATATGCTGCCCAAATAATCACAATTCTTTTTGCTTTGCCTGCTTTACCGGAGATAGCATCGCCAATAACGTCTATACAAGGTGCTACCACGTGACAAGCTCTCTCCTTCCCGACGAACACAGCATAAGGCTTTCTGTATTGCGGTTCATAACTCCTCCGGATTGAGGAAAATAGCAGTGACAATTTAAGGGTTTTTGACATATAGCTGATTTCATCAGAAAAAAGGTGTTATATATGTTCTTCTCAAGAACTTTATGTTCTGGTGAGGAAAATGTCAACAGATAAGTGGCAAAAGTAGCCTGTATATGATGCAATAATTGTTCATGATTCTCTAAAACAAAACAAAACAAAACAAAATAAAAAAACCTAGAGGTAAACAAGCATGAAAGGACTAAGAAACATGCCTGGATCTTCTCACAGGACAGGGTTTTTGAGGCAATTCAGTGCTAACCCCAAGACTATTCAATGAAACCAGAGCCTTTCCTAGATCAGGGGAAGAATTCAAAAGTACCTACAACAGCCAGTTCACCATCTTCAAAGGATAAGGAGCCAAAGATTTAAAAAAAAAAAAAAAAACAGAGCTGACTGCTTTGAGAGCAAAGTGAAGAGAGAATTAGGTCCAGTGAGTTCAAAGGGAAGTTTTGCCTTTTCACTAGTAGAGGGCAAAACAAACATACTGAACTTGGGGACTGTGATCTGTTTGCACAAGTTAGCTGTTGACCTCGGACAAAACAATCAATCTCTTTGAAGGATAGTGTCCTCATCTATAAAACAGTTACATTAAGATCCACCAGTTGTTTTTTTTTTTTTTCCCCCCACAGGGCTCAGAGCAATGAAAATCAAAGACGATGATGCACTTGAGATCACTTTGTAAATGATAAAGAACTATTCTTAGTAAATGGAGATTTGGGAGCTTTTTTAAAGGAAAAGGACAAAAGCCAATTTCGGGTAAAATTATAAAATCATCCATTTTTTTGACGCAGGACAGATTTCTATGCAACAGTAGCAGCTGTGGATGCATGTCATTTTTTGATGAGCAGAAATGGGAAATTGTCGATTGGCTTACTAATTTCTCTCATGATACAGTGTTATTGTAGTATAATACATTAGTAATAGATTTTATTCATTAATGAACCAGGAAGGGTAATCTGCTAGACTTAAACATTGACTAGATACAACTCTCTACCTCAGCAACAATGTTTTGACCCGTTATTACAAAGAGCCAGACACATAAATAATTTGTCCTATTTCTCATTATAGATTATTAGTCACTAGGAACCAAACTTTATAAAACTTTTAAGTCCTGGGCAGAATGTTTCAATGTATACATATTTATAAGTTATTAACTTTGTTACTCACTTCAGCCTTACACATCTCAGTAGAGCAGTAACTGTTACAAGCCCAAATCAACAACCAGTTTCCTCTTTTCCTTAAGCAGGGACTCAAAGGCAGTTACAGACCCACTGTTTCATTATAACATGAAAATAGTAAGCCTTGGGCTATTGCAAAAGGTTTCTCAAATGTCAGTATCTAACTTGGAGAAAATAGAGGGAAGGAGAAATAGAGGGTGCCGATTTGTTGGGCATGCTTCTGGCTGCAACATTTTAAAATTACAAGCAAGCAAGTAAAACATAAGGCTTCATATGTGAAAGTGGAAAATAGTTCAGCAGTCTTCCGTTCAAAGACAAATTAATTTTTTTTCTTCCCAATAACTCACCAGAAAGAAATGGGCACTTAGGGATCTTAAGGGGTTTTTCAAATAATATTCAGGAAAAAAAAAAAAAATATATATATATATATATATGTATGTGTATATATATATGTATGTGTGTATGTGTGTGTGTATATATATAT
>NC_064816.1:116655683-116659230 GCF_023721935.1 Panthera uncia
TGTATGTGTGTGTGTATATATATATATATATATATATATATATATATATATATATATATAAAACCAGAACAGGAACAGCACATTATTTAAAAATAAGACCTTCTTTTAAAATGGTTGCCCTGTCTTTAAGGATGGATGCCATATAAAATGGGCAGATGTATCTTTATAACTCATCATGCTTATATGTAAATTCTCTGGCAGATATAAATCCATCTTTGTCTTCATCTTCTTTATCAAAAATATCCTCCACCAAAACATCATGATGACTTTCATTCACCACTGCACCATGCTTTTCAAACTCCTTCTTTAAATACACTTTAACCTACAAAATAATGGGTCTCATTAATAATTCTAATTCATAAGACACCCACACCAAGCCTGTTAATATCACAGAGTGGACTGGTAGTTTACTGGATTATATACAACAATGACTAACCAACTGCCTTACAATGTATCATCGGATATATTTCCAATGACAGTAAAGGAAAGTTTTTTTTCTCCTTAAAAACTGTTGCTATACTGCTCCAATATAGACACAGAATATTGCTCAGAGGCAAAGATAAGGTTTATATTATCCAGTAGGGCACCTGGGTGGCTCACTTGGTTACACGGCCCAGTCTTATTTTGGCTCAGGTCATGGCATTGAGCCCAGAGTGGGGCTCTATACTGACAGCTCGGAGACCGGAGACCGCTTGGGATTCTTTCTCTCCCTCTCTCTCTGCCCCTCCCCCACTCACACTCTCTCTTTCAAAATAAATAAATAAACTTAAAAAAAAAGAAAAAGAAAAAGAAAAGCACCCAGTGAAAGGATACTACCTGCTCTTAATCTGAGTCTAAATAAAGCCAAGCATTTGAAAAACTGTAGTCTTTCATTCCATTGAATTATCCAGATCTCTAACTAGGGTCAGAATTCCAGGTACTTCTCTCTTAAAATCAGATTAAAGAATGGCATTTAAAAAATTTATTTAAAAATTTTTCAATTTTTTAAATTCCAGTATAATTTACAGTGTTATACTAATTTCAGATGTACAATATAGTGAGTGATTCAACAAGTCTATACATTACTCAGTGCTCATCATAAGTGTGCTCTTAATCCCCTTCACCTATTTCACCCATTGCTCCCACTTGCCTCCCCTCTCCTAATGGCATTTTTTAATTTAAGTAAGTGTCTAGTAATAGTCCATGCTGTGGATCTGGCTATGACCATGCCTCATGACCTCCCAATCTCAGAAATTAAAGCAAAATCCAGCCTGATGAGTGCTTACACTAAAAATTTTCACTCTCATTCAGATATTTAAAGACAAACAAAATCCTGTTCCCAATTACCCACTAGATTGACCATAATGCAGTTTAACCTGTATTTTCATTTTTAATCAGAGCTCTATTACTCCTTCTGTTAGATCAGTAATTTCAAGTCCTCCTTCCTGCCCCTATCGCCAATATACAAACATATGACATATTTATTTTTAAGATTAAGGAGATTTAATGAAGTTGTTTAAAAAAAAAAAAAAAAAAAAGGATGATAAGGCCACATGGATTAATGTAGAATATATCCCAAGGATATACTGTGAGAATAAAGCAAGATGTCAAATATTATGTATATCATGCTATTTTTTATGTAAGAAAAGAGGAAACAGGAATATGTATTCATGTTTGCTTGTATTTGCATAAAGAAACCCTGCATAAAGATACATTAGAAGCTAATAAAACTGGATGCGGAAAGGGACAGATCACATAGAAGAGGATGTGGGTGGGAGAAAAACTTTTTAATAAACACCTTTTTTAATTGGATTGATTTTTTTTAACGTTTATTTATTTTTAATTTTTTTTTTAACGTTTATTTATTTTTCAGACAGCGAGAGACACAGCATGAACGGGGGAGGGGCAGAGAGAGAGGGAGACACAGAATCGGAAACAGGCTCCAGGCTCCGAGCCATCAGCCCAGAGCCCGACGCGGGGCTCGAACTCACGGACCGTGAGATCGTGACCTGAGCTGAAGTCAGACGCTTAACCGACTGAGCCACCCAGGCGTCCCTGGATTGATTTTTTTTTTAATGTGCTGTATATTTAAGGTTTTTTAAATGAAAGGTTACTGAAATTTACCTTGGATAGAAAAAAGTCCTATGACTGGTAATAGTACAAGGTGTTATAAATTTAGTAGCTGTAGATCATGACCCTATGAATTCATAATAACTTCGCTTATTTAAGACTTAATCATTTCCTGGCCCTTAGAATGAAATTGATCGAAACATAAAAAGGGACTTGATTTCTGACCAGCCAGGCCACAATGGAGAATATGGGCAGACAAAAAAACTGAGTAGCTCTCTACCTCCAATCCTTTCCTCACAACAGCCAGACTAAGACAGGTATGTGTAAAAATGGCTGCGAAAGCCTAAATGAATTACAGGGAGAAGACTTCTTCCTTTATCTTTACGCAAACACCAGAACTAAGAGGGGGCTGGGAAAGGTCTTCTGCTCTAGAAAATCCAGACCAGAGTCTCCTTTCTCCAGGTGCTACCCAGAACAAAATAACCCAGCAGGTGGGCCGTTTGCTGCTAAATGCCAGGAAATTACAACAAAGGGCATTTAACAGCCAGTTGACAGTTTTAAACAGAAACTGTCAACAGGAGATATTTCTCCAGACATCCACATTTCTTATATAGCAACTTCAAAATGGGAATTGTCTTAGCAAAATGGACCTTTCAAAAACTCAGAAAGAGGGAAGGATACAGTAAACCTTAAACATGGTGGGGTAGGGGTGGGGGGAGAGGGAAGCAAAAGAATGAATGGTGTTGAGTCTCAATATATTTCTCTCCAAAACAATGATTTCCTATTTTTAAAAAAGCCAATATTCAAAGCATCAGTATTATAAGAAAACTTATAAACAATATTTTATCCAAACAAAGATAAATTTTCTTTAGAAGTATATTTTTTAATAAGTGAGAAGAAACAAGCAAACAAAGGAGTAAGAAGAAGGAAAGATCACCTCATCTTTAGAGAGTTTCCAGTCATCATTAAGATCCATTTCTTGGAATGACTCATGGGATCTTGGTCCATTTCGAATCTCCAAGAGATCAATGTTGAATATCAGTGTACTCTCTGGGGGAATTTTACCTGACATGAAGAGAGACGGAGGTTAACTTTTACTTAAACAATCCCAAAGTTTTGATGACAGGAAACTTATGACATTGAACAAAATATTCTTTTGATTGAATTAAATGAACAGTCTTCCTAAGGCTATCACATATGATGTGAATTACTTGTAACTATATGTTACTCAAACAAATAGAATAGCAAAGGAATAATCCAAACTGGTAGATCAAAAGCAGTCTCTGTTTGGCTTTGCAATTACAAACTGTTTCGTGCACACAAACACACACATACATACAGATGTGCCTAATGGCCTGGTATTAAATTTCAAATATGATTAAGATATTATATATTACATGTCAAGAATGACTTAAAGGGCTGTAGATAATTCAGAGTTAATTATAGTACAAGTGATTTAACTAACTTTGGCGGGGGGGGGGGGGGGGGGGGGGGGGGG
>NC_064816.1:116659330-116731130 GCF_023721935.1 Panthera uncia
GGGGGGGGGGGGCGGTGTCACAAAAGTCCTGACCTAGATATACATAGAGTAGTAGCATTTCTACCACTAGGAGGCAGTATCTAACTGAGAGAGATCTGGTGTCCCAGGAGCCGGTATTAAAGCTTAAACTTGCCCCTCTTTAAGCCTATTTCCTCATTTATAGAATGCATTTATAAAATGCAGAATCTGTTGGGAAGATGGAGGAAAATAAAGCAATGCAAAATATTTAGCATTCTGCTTCATAAATAGTAAGCTCTCAATGTATTACTAAAACATAATTCTCTTATAAGCTTTAAAAACAATACAGAAAGGTTCAACAATTTCAGACTTGGGAAACACCTCCTCTGATATAGAACATATATATAATTATATACATATTCTGAAGACATTTCATGAGAGAGAAGAAATTAAAACAAATTTCTGAGAAGGGAGATAAAAATCTTTTAAAACATGAAAAGAGCTCTATTAAAAGTCCCAGGGGCCTTTTCAAAAAAATACTTTCTGGGCAGTATGAACAATTTTTTTTTTTTCAATTTGTTTCCTTATAACTGTATTTAACATAAAGGTCTGGGTAAACATTGCAAATATTTCTTAGTCCCCCCCCCCCCCATCCAAATCCCACATATTTCTGTCAAGGAGCATTTGTTAAGTATTAAAGAGAACAAAACTTACACTCTGTGCCCAAGCTTACCATTCCAGATCTAGACAGAGAAGGGGCATGCACTAGGTCGTTGATAAAACTGGTGTCTTTCCAAAGGAGACATGCAAACGTGGTACCAAATGACTACAAAATTAGTGTTAAATACACATTAGCAGAATTAGTTTCATGACTCTCAGTTTGGACAAAATGACTCAAATTTAGAACTCCGCTTGTCCTACAGTAAAATTGAGTTAAATACAGTATGGAGTAAGAGTAATGGATTAATTCTACATATACATTAAAGGTGAGGCAATAAAGATACAGCAGAAAGGTGAAAGAATACATTTGAACATCAGAGAAACATTTTCTAGATACCTGATTTTCTTCTCTAAAGAGATGATTATCATAATAATTGAATTTGGTTAGTAAATTCCATTCTATGCATAAGATTTATATAGCAAGTTCCATTTTAGAATATAATGTTACAAGGGCACCTGGGTGGCTCAGTTGGTTAAGCATCTGACTTCGGCTCAGGTCAGGATCTCACAGCTCATGAGTTCGAGCCCTTCCTTGGGCTCTGTGCTGACAGCTCAGAGCCTAGAGCCTGCTTCCTGTTCTATGTCTCCTTCTCTCTCTCTGCCCCTCCCCCGCTCATACTGTCTCTGTCTCTCAAAAATAAATAAACATTAAAAAAAAAAGAATATAATGTTACACATATGGCATTTACTTTCTTCTCTGGAAACTGGGGTTAGGATTCTCACTTTGTAACTGGTTAAGTTTAGACCTAAGGATACTGTGAAGTCTGTTATTGCTACAGTATCAGAGTGGTTCCCTGTCTGGTTCTGGTGACTACTTAATAAATTTTTTTCTTCATTATGAAATACATGCCCATTGTAGAGAATTTGGAAGAGACAGAACCAGAAATAAAAATAATTCCGACCCATCCATTGTCATCATTCTTAATTATTTCCTTGTGATTCACTCTGTGTGTGTATATACTTTTTTCTAATACTTACTCTTGGATATAGTATAGCTTTATTTTCCACTTTTGAATATAACATTATATCTTACCCATTTGGATATAATTTTTTTAATCCTTGAAATGCCATTTTTTAATAACTGGGCCATATTTTAGTTAACCCTTCTCATTACACATTGAAGTTGATTTCAATATTTTTGCTGTTAGAAACAATGTAGTGGGGCACCTGAGTAGCTCAGTCTGTTAAGCTTCAGACTCTGGCTCAGGTCATGAACTTGCCCCATGAGTTTGAACCCCGCATGGGGCTTGCTGCTGTCCGCACAGAGCCAATTTCACCAACTTCAGATCCTCTGTCCCTCTCTCTCTCTGCCCCTCCCCTGCTTGTACGCTCTCTCTCTCTCTCAAAAATAAACATTTTAAAACAATGTAGCAATGGACATGCCTGTCCACAAATATTTCTCCTGATACCTGATTATTCCCTTAGGTTAAATTAGAAAGGAAATATATCTTGTGCAGGAAACATCACCTGGCCTCTTGTAAATGCCCTTTGGAAAGCTGCGTGGCTCCCCACTCACACAGCAGGTGTACATCCTGGAACAAACTAGCACAAAGTCTCCCGGAATCAGCTAGCCTATTTGCTTCTATTTTATAACACTCATTTCATGTCACTCCATCAGGTTTTATAAGTGAATTATAACAACAGTTATAAAACAACTTTAACACAAGAATGAAAACAACCCCCCAAAAAAAGCTTTGTTAAAGAAAACTTCAGTTGTGAGCCCCCTGCAGCCCACATCTAAACCCCATTTAATACCTGAATAATCTACATTTCACATGTTCAACTCATCGAAACACTTATGTGGAATAATCTTTCTTTTTGGTGTTAAAATAAATTGATGAGTTTCAGCTGGGGAGGATGAAAACGTTCTGAAACTGGATAGTGGTGATGCTTGTACAACAGCGTGAATGTTCATAATGCCATTGAATTGTACAGTTAAAAGTGGTTAAAATAGGAACCATTATTTTGTAAGTATTGTGCCATAATTTTTTAAAAACCACTCTTGGGGCGCCTGGGTGGCTCAGTCGGTTAAGCGTCCGACTTCGGCTCAGGTCACGATCTCACGGTATGTGAGTTCGAGCCCCGCGTCGGGCTCTGTGCTGACTGCTCAGAGCCTGGAGCCTGTTTCAGATTCTGTGTCTCCCTCTCTCTCTGACCCTCCCCCGTTCATGCTCTGTCTCTCTCTCTGTCTCAAAAATAAATAAACGTTAAAAAAAAAATTTTTTTTAAAAACCATTCTTTTGGTTAATATGGTGGTAAATTGTTAATGATAGAGTTAAAGGTTCCAGAACTTTGTATCAGTAGTTCAGTTGACCATTAAGACAGAATGGCTTTAATTTGGCCATCTCAAATGATAATCAAGATGCAATCATACTTAAAAAAAAAAATAATACACATCTTCTACTTCTGGGGGAAAAATACATACTAGTTATGCTGACTTCTGTCTCCTAATCCAGAGAAGAACCCCAATGCTGTAGTAAAAATGTGAAATTGTTATTACCTTTTCCTTCTTTTCCATAGCCCAGGGCAGGAGGAATGGTGAGCTTTCTCTTCTCTCCTACACACATTCCCTTCAAGCCCTGGTCCCAACCTTTGAGAGCCTCCAGGATGCCCAAGGTAAACCAAATGGGCTGACCATTGTTATGTTTGTGACTACAATAGAAAGAAAACATATTAGAACTCTTTGGTAACTTTATTTTTTTATTGATGTGGGAGCATTTTATTCTACCAATAAGTGATTCAGTTTGGGAATTAACAAAAACAGCTATACACATACACACAAAACCAGGTTAATTTTGTAATAATTTAATCCACTGCCCCTATTTCTTGATGCAAATTTCATACAATTGAATCAAGTAGAGAAGGGCAGAGGGAATAATAATAAAAACAGTTAATAATTATTTGAGATTTACTGTGTACCAGGTGTTACCCCAAATTCTTTGCCTCTTTTAACTCTGTGAGAATGATCATATGAGGTAAGTACCATCATTTCCCCATTGTACAGAGGAGGAAACTGAGGTTAAATGTGCTGGTATTTGATCTAACTCCAAACTTCAAGGTCTTAACCACAGCAATGCTGTCCCAGGAACGTCATCCCGGGCAGAAGAGGAAGAAAATCATGGAAAATGGGTGAATTTGGGAAGAAAGAGAAGTTAAGGAGAAGTTACTGCCAAGACAAGTGGGTCCACACCCACATGGACACTGGAGAGTCAGGAGCACAGAATCTTCTAGTTTGCCTATAAACCCTGCTGATGTACAGTCTCGTGATGGCTCTGACAGGTGGAAACGGCTGCTCTTCAACCTGAACCCCACCTAGATGCTGCCTGCAGGCATTTTCTGTGGGGCTGTGCAGGGAAACCTGGGGGAGTTGTCCCTCAAGGACTGAGGAAGAAGGAAATGATCAAAATATCCTGGCTTAGGACCTGGAGAGAGGCCAGCCTAAGAAACCCAGCCTGCCAAGCTACTGGGGGGCCTGAGGGCTGAATAGCACCTGAGCCCCAGTTCGCTCCTTTTTGGTACATACGGAAAGTATTCTCAAGGATATCGTATAGGTGAGAATGAGAAATCACTCTACTAGGTTTCATGGACACCATGGTTAATTACTAAATCTAGGTAAAAGCCATTACTTCCTCTTTTCTTAATTTCCCCCTATGACTAAAGAAACAAATTGCCAACTGTAGAACACTTGGGAAGGCTGGAAAAGAATAAAGAAGGAAGAAAACAATCTGCCACCCAGTGCTGACTACAGTTTTGGTACATTTCTTGTCACAGCTAAAGGATTTAAGCTATTTACCACACAGGCTATTATTCTAGACATGGCAAACATGCTTTACCACAGATCACTTGATGGTACTGCTTCATAAAACTCAGGGTAAGCAGTTCCTGACCATTTACACTGAGGCCGCATGACAACCGTCCCCTCATCAGGTACCAGAACTTTATTTATTTATCTTTTTAATGTTTATTTCTTTTGAGAGAGAGAGGGAGAGACAGAGTATGAGTGGGGGGAGGGGCAGAGAGCAGAGGGAGACAGAATCCGAAGCAGGCTCCAGGCTTTGAGCTGTCCGCACAGAATCCAATGTGGGGCCAAAACCCACAAACCCGCAAGATCATGACCTGAGCTGAAGTCAGACGTTTAACCGACTGAGCCACCCAGGCGCCCCCCTGCTTTTTTTTAATGGGTACTAGAACTTTAGTAGCAAACTGCTAAATAATGTTGTATGGCTACCACCAAAGGCCAATAGGTTTTTCATTCTGAGACCTGAAAGACATCAGGCTGTATCTAAAAGAGATCAGACTAAAAATAAAGATGCAGTTGAAAATTTTAAATGCAAACCTTAATCTTGTTTAACATCTACTGTGGCACTGGCCTTGTTGCTAAGAAGATGGAGCTGTTGAGAATTCTATGGCAAGCCACTGTTTCAGAAATGTTTGCAAAGGCTAACAGAGTTCAGAGAAGAACACCATTCATTTCTCCAAAACCTGACAGACCAGGTCTGAATGCTCAATAAAGGCAGTTCATCCGAAAATGAGGTCTAGGATGGGCCACAAAGCTTCACTACTTTAGTTCATGCCATTTTCTCTACCTGGAATGTCCTCCTTGCCCCCATTCTCCACCTGGAAGGAACCCTCCACCCATCTTTCAAGACCCAACTCAGTTATGATCTCTGGGAAGTCTTTCTCTTACCCCACCCCCCCAGAGCATCATTAATGCCAGACTCCATTATGCTTTGCAAACACTTTGAACACTCTGTACTACATAGCATGAGCTATTTACTTGTCGTCCTCCTTCCTGTAGATGATGTACTGCTGGAGGACAGGAGCCCACTCTTAAGTCACCTTTGCATCCTCAAGGCCTGACTTGTGATCACTCAATAAGAGTTTGTTAGATGGACAGATAAATGAATGGACAAGGATGGAGAAGCCAAAAAGTTTTAATCTCCCTAGTCTCAAACACAGGGCCTAACATAAAAGAAATGCTCAATAAATAATCTTGGAATGGAATGAAGAGAATCAATGCCTAATTAGAAATCATTACACTTGTAAAACATCCATGTTGCAATTTCTTTGTTCGTATAGAACAGAAATAATGATAGTGTAACCACCTGAAAATCATTCACTATAGTTATTGGATTCATCTTTCATGGCCATAACCATACCCATCAATGAAATCTTTGAATTTTCTAGAAAGAAAAAAATAATGAAACAAATCATGGGACTATACCTTGACCAAAATGTCATTTGTACGAACAAAAATTAAACAGATCAATAGGCTAGCATTAGCATATCCTACAACAAGCAAATAAATGATTGTGTATTCTGCTCATGAAGTCCCTGCGAAAAGTTTTAAGTAAATTTCACCTACACCAAATTCAAAATGGAATTGAGTCATTTTCCCTTGGGAATGGAGTTTGAGAAATGAAATTCCTTTACAGTTTTTTTCTACTTATTGCCTAATTACACACCTAGATACTTGTGCAATATGTCAAAGATTCTAGTTCTAATTTTTATACTAAAAATTAACCTTTATCCTTACCACACGTTTCCAAGTTCCAAGGAACTTCAAAGGCACCGTTATTGTCTTTATTGTTTTTAACCAAATTGTTTGTCTTGATTGTCTTTAAACAATTTCCTTTCCCAAAGAAGGAAATAACAGATTTCAATTTTTCAAAAGAGAAGTAAAACCTGATACAGGCTACCTTTCCTGCCAGAGAGCTCGCATAGGTCGATGGGTTCTTCACTATTTTACCTGCGAGGTGTAATTACTTACGTGGAGTGAAATAAGGAGCCATCCTTTTCTAAGTACCCTTCATAGTGGACCAACATCAAATCTCCCCCTTTGGTCTTGCGATGGCAGATGAACGGCTTCTGGAGCACCTCAATCTTCACTTCTGGTTCAGGGATCAGAGCCCCACTTAAAGAAGTGACCAACAACGTCAGCACCGCGTTCCACAAAAAAAGCCTCATGCTGCTGGCGCAGGAAAGTTCCTACAAAAACAGAGAAAGGGCCCCCGACCTCATAGAACTAAGAAAGTATTTGAAGGCTTCAAGACAACGGCCTTTGGCAAGTTCATGACTACCGCTTCCCAGCAGACGTGGCACACTTACTACGACAACTTTCCCACGTAATGCGAACCCACCTCTAAAGCGTTAAACCCCAAACCCGGGCCTGACTGGCTCTCACAGGTTGGCTCTAGGGAACGATGGCTCCCCATTGGCTAGCAGTGCAGTCCGCCGGAGCCTCTCAAGCCAATGATGCTGCAATAATTACAGCTGGGCGGAGCCAGGACTTGGTCAGGCCGCGAAGCACAGGGAGGGGTCCTAGAGGAAGGCGGATTAAAGAATTCCACAACCTTGGACTTTGGGAGATCCCTGGGGAACGCAGCTAACCGGAAACTCCTCCGGCAGGTTTACAGCTGTGAAGTTCCCCCGCTGAGCGTGCTGAGCCCCCAGGCGAAGTGAAAAGGTAGCGGTATCCGGCAAGTTCTGTTTACTCTTGCGCACGCTGAGAGGTTACTCCCCGCCCCTAGGAGTCCACAATCCTGTATTGTTACTTAATTTACAGTATAAACGATAAAGGCTTAAATATTTCTGTAGGGTTCGCAAAGCGCATTCCCGTTGCGTAAACCTCACTACACTGCCAGTAAGGCAGGTTCTTTAATCTCATTTAAATGATAAATGTATCTGGGCAAGGAGAGGTTAAGGGTCCTGCTTAAAATTGTTCAGCCCCAAAGCATTTGAGCTCCGCCTTCAAACCCGGTCTTCTGATTCATTCTACAACACCGCATAATGTTATGGCTGCTAACAGTTTATCTCTTAGTGACTTTAATGTAGAAGGTAAATAATAGCTTCTATCGAGGAGACGGACGTGCAGACCTCCACTTTATAGAAGAAACAGTAATCACAGTTACGAGTTACACTGGCTCATCTTAGCTTAAAATTATTAGCTTTACATTTTTCGCCTAATTTCAAAAGCAACACATGTTCATTACAGTCGATTTGGAAGAAACTGGAAAGCACGAAAGTAGGTTTTCCAGTTAAAATAAAAGAGCCGAATTAAACATGAATTTCAGATAAACAACGAATCCGTTGTTCTGTATTTTTGCTAAATCTGGCAATCTTATGCCAAAGAAAAAGAGAAAAAGAGATCGCCTATAGCGCCACCATCTACAAATAATCATCTTAACATTTTGGTTCATGCTTCTGTGACATAGGCTTAAAAGAAATTAGATCAGATTGTACACTTTCTTTCATAACATGCTCTTTCCACTTAATCTATCGCTAACATTTTCCCTGGTCAAACATCCTTGGCACAGTACTTTCTCACATTTTAATATGCTTAGGAATCCTCTAGAGTATCTGTTAAAATGCAGATTTCAACTCAGGAGGCCTGGGCTCGCCGTGAGTTCCTGCAATTTTGACTAGCTCCTAGGTGATGCTAATTCTGCTGTCCATGGACCGCACTTCCAATAGCTAGGCCTTAGAGTTTAAACATGTTTACTAGCCACACTGTATTCTATCGTGAAATTCCCGTCCACTCCGTACGCTCTATTGCTAGCTGCCTCGATTTTCTGGCATCAATTAGCCTTGAAACAAGATTTGGACCCTGGGGGCTATAACACAGGAGGCACCCTAAGGGGCCACACTGACCCTCAAACATCCAGAGGTGGGTCCGGCCCCACCTACGGTACCATTAACAGTCTGGACTGTGTCCCGCATCGTCTCATAGGTCGCCCTTCTCCACTCTGACGCATCACCTACTCTCAAGCCCACTTCCCAGGACTCAATTTCCCTGCCTGCAATTCCCGCTACGTCACCCCGCCGCCGCCGCAGTCGCAGCCAAACCCCGGAATGGACCTTGGGAACGTGCGCGCGAGCGGCGCACTAGGCATGCGCGAGCGGGCCCCGGGCCCGGCGCGTCGAGGATTCAGGTAGCGCGCTGTGGTACCGCCAGCCACCGGTTCCCTCGCTACAGTGGCCCCTTGGAGGCTGCAGCCACCACTCGGGCCCACCCAGTGCCTTCGCCTCCCTGTGAACAGCGCGCCGCTCCACCGCACGGGGGCCCTGGCCGGCCGCGTCCTCACGTGCCCAGGCCGCCGCAGTGACCCCGCCCCCGGGCCGAGGATGTGAGGCTGGCCGGGTGTCCCCGCACCGGGCCCGGGCGCCGGGAGTCGGCGGCTCGGCAGCTCTGGGCGATGGCCCTGCTGCCGGTGCTCCTCGCCTCCTGGGGCCTGGGGCAGTGAGGGGGCCGGCGGGCGAAGGGAAACGGCCCCGGCGCGGCGGGGGCCAAGGGGCCGCGGGCGACATGGAGGGGGTGCTGTACAAGTGGACCAACTATCTGAGCGGTGAGTGGGGGGCGCGCCAGGCGCCGGGTCCTTTGTTTGAGCGGCGGGAGGGCGGCGTCGGACGCGCGTCCCCGGGGGTCGGGGTCACGGCCCCTAGTGAAACCGGAGAGGCCTGCACGGGTCGAGGATACTTGCCCAAAGCCGTTCTCACGGGGCCGTGTCACCCATGCTGTAAGGACACAGTCCTCTGCTGGGGCTGGGTGAGGCCCATAACTGCCCTTTCGCTTCAAGGAAAGCTACAAAATACAGAGGTTTGGGGTGACTGGAAAGCCTCGATGCCCTCGGCGTCAGCGGGAAGGAGGCGCTGACTCCCGCAGTGGGGGTCTTCTAGGAGCCTATCGAATTCTGGCGAAGGAGCTGGTCTCGCCCGCCCAGCAGAGAGGTTGGAAGGTTTCCTATGAATGCTAGAGGTGACTTGGAATTCCAGAGGTGAAAGGTCCTTTTTCAAACAAAGTCCCCAGTGCAAACACTTTCCCTTTGTCACTTTCGGAGTCATCTGCGTGCGGACCAAGATACCAGAATTCCATCTCAATAGTTCAAAGCTCCCAAGTATGTACACGGTTTTTGCTTTTCTCACTTGAGCGTTCTTTTTGTTTTACAGACCCAGAAATTCCCACAAAATGAAACGGTAGCAACTGTTTTGTTGCACTGCTGAGCAGAATGGCTTAAAAATATACTCTGCCCCCTTTCCAATGTGTGGAAGTACCTTCCTTCATATCTTGTAAGGTCGTAACTATTCTCCAACCGTGAATATGATTCAGAACAAGCATATTTTCGTTTTTGCAACCAGTATTTAGTAAAAGCCTTCTGCATGCTAGCAACTGTGTTAGGCACCATTTTGGAATTAAACTTTATTATGGAAAAAGAGCTGGGCACTTTTAATAGCAGTGTATTTGAAACCAGAGGTATTCCCAGTATCTCTTATAGTGGGAGAGATGTATTTTCCCATCCTTTGATAGAACAGGACAGTTAAAAAAAATTTCATTAATGTTTATTTATTTTTGAGAGAGAGAGAGAGAGAGAGCTCAAGCAGGGGAGGGGCAGAGAGAGAGACGGAGACACAGAATCTGAAACAGGCTCTAGGCTAAGAGCTGTCAGCACAGAGCCGGATGCAGTCTCCAACTAATGAACTGTGAGATCATGACCTGAACCGAAGTTGGCCGCTCAACCGACTGAGCCACCCAGGCGCCCCAGGACTGGACAGTTTTTTAAATGTTTTAGTGTGGTGATGCTTTAGGGTAGTTTAAGGACTAATGTGTCTGTGAGGATCAGTTGGCATATTGACTTTGATGAGGTTACACAGCACAGCCAAAAGTGCACCTGTTGGCTGTACCCAGAATCTCTTCCTTTTGCAGACTGTGGTTAGAGGTGAGTTGTTTATTTTTCTGATATTCATTAGTAAAGACTGAGTGAAGAAAGGTGTTTTAGAAGACCTGGCCTAGTGCTCGCTTCGGCAGCCCATATACTAGAAGACCTGGCCTTGGCTTTTGAGGACTTTCTTTGATGTCAAATGGTTCAGTTAGATGTGGGTAACTCGTGGCTGGGCTTTGGTGAATGTCCAAGGCTCATTAACACTCTACTAATCTAAAGGGAACATGCTTGATCAGGTAATTTGTCTTTCAGGTATCTCCAAGTTCTGAGATATATGGATCTTAACCCCTTGAGTAAAATTTAGTGCCTGGTCTTTCACCCCTTTCCATTACACATGCTTTTTAACTTTTTTCTTTCATCCTGAACACTCTTCCTTCTTTTCTTCCATCCCCCTCCCCTGCCTTTTTTTTTTTTTCTCACTTTTCTTACTCTCATCCTCCTTTATATAGAAAGTTTAATCTGTGTGTATAGTACCTGCTTCCTGGTTGGTTTTTTTCCCCCTGACTGTTGTTATGTATTCTTCAATACAGCAAAATTTCTCTAGAAGGATCTTTTGGAATCTTTATCATGTGATGCCTGTACCATCTGTCTAGTTGGAAAAGAGTCTCCTTTTTTCTGCCCCAAGTAAGAGAAGTTAATTCTGTGAGTGGTGCCAGGGTGGAAGCCCTAAAAACGGGAGCCTGGAGCCATTGCCAGAGGCAGCTGTCCTCATATCATGCTGCTTGTTCCCTTGACCCACATGCCACCTCATTGTGGGCATAGTGTTCATAGAAGCCCATCACACCACCGGGTACTTTTACTGGATATACTTAGAATTATTTTTTAGCACACTGTCTTTCATCAGGAGATAAATTTACTTTGGAACGAAATGGTATAGCCTAGGAGGAACAAATGCATTCTCATTTCTTCCACCCTCCTATGTGAGATAGTCTCCCAAAAGAACATAGTGTGACTGTTAATGACAAGCTTTGATGAAGACATTACTACTTTTTCTTCTTCTGATGCTTGTTTTTAAAAGTTACATTAAAAAAAATTTTTTTTTATGTTTATTTTTGAGAGACAGAAACAGAGCATAAGCAAGGGAGGGGCAGAGAGAGAGAGAGATACAGAATCCAAAGCAGGCTCAGGCTGTGAGCTGTCAGCACAGAGCCCAACGTGGGGCTTGAACTCATGTACCATGAGATTGTGACCTGAACTGAAATCAGACGCTTAAACGACTGAGCCACCAAGCGCCCCTAAAAGTAACATGTTTTCGGGTTGCCTGGGTGGCTCAGTCGGTTAAGCGTCCAACTCTTTTATTTATTTTTTTTAACATTTTGTTTTTTGAGAGACAGAGGACAGGCGGGAGAGGGGCAGAGAGAGAGGAAGACACAGAATCCAAAGCAGGCTCCAGGCTCTAAGCGGTCAGCAGAGGGCCCGATATGGGGCTTGAACCCACGAACCTGAGATCATGACCTGAGCTGAAGTTGGATGCTCAACCAACTGAGCCACCCAGGCACCCCAACATCCGACTCTTGCTTTCAGCTCAGGTCATGATCTCACGTTTGTGGGTTCAAGCCCCACATCAGGCTCTCACTAACAACATGGAGCCTGCTTGGGATTCTCTCCTCCCTCTCTGCCCCTCCCCCGTGCTCTTTCTCTCTTTCTCTCTCAAAATAAATAAACTTTTTTAAAAAAGTAATGTTTTTCCTTAGGGTTTTGCACACAGTAATTTTAAAATAGATATCCCAGGGGCACCTGGATGGTCAGTCGGTTGAGCCTCCGACTTTGGCTCAGGTCATGATCTCACGGTCGTGAGTTCGAGCCCCCGTCAGGCTCTGTGCTGACAGCCCAGAGCCTGGAGCCTGCTTCAGATTCTGTGTCCCCCTCTCTCTTTGCCCCTCCCTCGCTCGCACGCTGTCTCTCTCTATCTCTCTCAAAAATAGATAAACATTAAAATAGATATCCCAGCCACAGTTTTTCTTCGTTGTGAATTTTTCTCTAAATGGTCGTATCTGTTTGTGTAATTTTGTCATGCCCACAGCTTGATATGGGAAGCCTTTTGTCAAATCTGAGTAGAGAAGTTAGGAAATCAGTTTGTTAGCTGATCCTTTTAATGCTTGGAGGACATTGTTAATTTCATTTGCCACCTACTGTGTGCTGGGCACTATTATGTTAGGCACAGGGCAAGCAACACCGAACAAGACATACACAGTCCCTGCCTTTCTTGAGCTTACAGTCTGATGGGGGAGAAAGACATTTATTGGAAGTACTTAGAAGCGTGTTCCAAGTGTGTGTGAGTTGGGGAGAAGGGAAGAAGAGAAGCTAGTTTGGGTCACTGGGGGAGGCTTCTCTGAAGAAAAGATTTAAGCAGAACCTGAAGGATAAATAGAAGCTAGCTAGTTGGTGAGGCCAAGGCAGAGGTGCATTTGGAGGCTGTGAGGAAGAACTTTTTAGCTATGGGGAATGTCGGTATGAAGGCCGCAAGTGAGTGAGGAAAGGAAAGAAGACCTGAAAGGCTGCAGAGCTTAGTGTGAGGCTCCAACAAGGCTGCAGGGGTGGATAAGAAGCTTGAAAGGCCCCTGCCTATCTCTTATGCTGGTGTAAACACCATGGGGTGGTACGAGTATACGAAAGAGAGAGAAATGATGAGAGTGTTTAAACACTTACTTTGTTGTACTTTGCCAAATACTGTAGTTATTTTGTGAGTTTCTCTTGCCTCTTTAATCAACCAGTAGGTATCATTTACTGAAAGTTGGAAACATCATCAAACCCAGAGAATAGCATTTAAATTGCTTGCATGAGTATAGTACTAAAATAGAGAAATAGAAACAGTCTCTTTTCCTAACACACTAGGCATATGCAGGTACCCTGTGCTCCTTAAAAGGAAAATGAAAAAAGAGAGAGAGAAAACTTACGTGTATTTTCTTTAACAGCCCTGAGCCATCCCACTTTTTAAACATCAGAACACTAGACATTCTGGAATTTAGCGTCACACCTTCTCTTTAGACATTAGAGGATTAAACCTGGAATGAAAAGGAAATATGGATCAAACATTTCACAAATCCCTATATTGTGTGAAATGTAGAGCTAGGCATTGTATGTTTGTTATTCATATCTTTCAAGCCCTAAAAGTTGGTCAAGGAATATTATACCTGCTCGGTTGTAAATTAATAGTAGAACCATAGTTGAGGCATTAAAGAGACCTAAAATCTGATACCAGCTCTGCCGCTGCAAGCTTCAGACTCACTTTACCATTCTGAGCTTAACGTCTTCCTCCATAAAAATGATGAGATTTACCAGTCAATAATTATAAAAATAGTAAAAGATTTTGTGACGTTCTAGGCACTATTCTAAACATTTTACAAGTATTAACTCATTTAATCTTCACATCCATTTTCCAGACGAAGATATTGAGACACAGAAAGGTCAAGGAACTGGCCCAAGGTCACACAGTTAGTAAGTGGCTCCGGAGTCATTGCTCCATTACATAATACCTTGAAAGGTCCTTCCTGCTTGATCATTATATAATTCTAGCTGATTCATAATGCACCTATATTTAAAATATGTTGACCTAGAATAGCAGACTCCATTTGGGGGTAGGAGGAAGGGAGGAGTTCAGGAGTGAGGAAGACTTTGCTCAGTGTTGTGCCTATGTTTTGTCATAAGGAAGTTTTCTGAACTGTGCTGTGAGCTTTCTACTTTGCCATTTTAGGTCCCTTTCCTGCCCGTTCAGCAAGCGGGAGGGCTGCTGCCCTGAGCTCTATCCAGCTGCAGGCTTCGTGGGCCTGGCCAGCAGGTTAGGGCACAACACATTGCAGTGCTGCATTCCAGAAATAACAAAAGCTTGCATCATGCTGACCAGATGGTTGTCTGGGAAGGTGCGATAATTTTGCTTACTGCCCCCCAACGCAGGTTTAGGAAGGTGACTCTTGCCCGTATACGTTTGTGCTGTGTAAAAAGGACATCTGGAATGTGAGTGATCCAGAGCAAGATTCTCATGGTCTCATAACCACTGATCAGCATTTTTTGTTGTTGTTTTAACATCTTTATTGAGATAATAATTCACCCATCATAAATTTCACCATTTAAAGTATACTGGTTTAGTAGTTTTTAGTGTGCAGTCATCGCCACAATTTAAAAATATTTGCATTATCCCCAAACGAAACCCAGTTAGCATTCACTCCCACCCCACTCCACCCTACCCTTGACAACCACTAATCTTCTGTCTGTGTAAACTTGCCTATTCTAGACATTTCATATAAAGGGGATTATACATTATGTGTTCTTTTGTGACTGGCTTCTTTTACCTAGCATAATATTTTTGGGGGTTCGTGAATGTATAGCATCTATCAGTACTTCATTTATTTTTATTGCAAATAATACTCCGTTGTATGGATATACCATATTTTGTGTATCCATTCATCAATTGGAAATTTGAGTTGCTCCATTTTTTTGGTTATTATGAGTAATGGTGCTGTGAATATTTGTGTCGGGTTTTTGTGTGGACATGTTTTCATTTCTCTTGAATATAAACCTAGGAGGGGAATTATTGGGTTGTATGGTAACTCTTTTTGTTTAACAGTTTGGGGGGAATTGGGGCACCTGGGTGGCTTGGTCAGTTAAGTATCCGGCTCTTGATCTCAGCTCAGATCTTGACCTCAGGGTTGTGAGTTCAAGCCCCATGTTGGGTGTAGAGATTACTTAAATAAACTTAAACAACGACAACAACAACAAAAACACCACACAACCAAACTTTTCCAAACTGGCTGTACCATGTTACAATCTTATCAGTAATGAAAGAATTTCTTCACATTCTCACCAACACTCATTATTATCTGTCTTTTTTCTTATATCCATTCCAGTGAGTGTGAAGTGTTATCTCCTTGTGGTTTTGATTTATATTTCTCTAATGACTAATGATATTGGTCATCTTTTCATGTGCTTATGAACCATTCGTGTATCTTAGGAGAAATGTCCATTTACAGCCTTTGCCCACTTGTTGTTTGAGCTCTTTTTTCATTATGGAATTATAATTCTTTATTCTGCATACAGGTTCCTTATCTAATACATGGTTTGCAAATATTGTTCCTGTTCTGTAGATTACCTTTTACTTTTTTGATGGTCTCATTTGTAGCACAGAAGTTTTTAATTTTGGTGTCCAGTTTATTGATTTTTTTTTTTCTTTTATCGCTTGTGCTTTTAGTTTCATTCTTAGGAAACTATTGTCTAACTTAACACAAAGTCATAAAGATTTACTCCTGTTTTTTTCCTGAGTTTTTAGTTTGAGCTCCTACATTTAGGTCTGTGGTCCATTTTAAACTAATTTTTGTGGGGCGCCTGGGTGGCTCAGTCAGTTAAACGTCTGACTTCAGCTCAGGTCATGATCTCACTGCTCGTGAGTTCGATCCTTGCATCGGGCTCTGTGCTGACAGCTCGGAGCCTGGAGCCTGCTTCAGATTCTGTGTCTCCCTCTCTGTGCCCTTCCCCTGCTCGTGCTCTTTCTCTCTCTCTCTCTCTCTCTCTCTCTCTCTCTCTCTGTCTCTCAAATATAAAATAAAACATAATAATAAATAAATAAACTAATTTTTGTGTATGATGTGAGTTAAGGGTCACCTTCATTGTTTACATTCTTTGCCATATCCAATGTTCAACTCTTTATTCATGATTTCAGTGACAGGGCCATGGGCCAGTATATTCAAATGCTGTAAATGAAAATGGTTGAAGTCTGTAAGCCCTGAGTTGAAAGTTCTGCTCTGCTACTTACTAATGCTGACACCTTGAGCAAGTTACTTAATCTCCCTGAGCCTCAGTTTTAAGATGACAGCAAGAATAATAGCCATACTAGGTTTTTTACAAAGATGAAATGGATAACATATATGAACCTGTCTAGTACATAGTTCACTTACTGTTAGATTAATTGGACAACTGTTTTGATGAATGATGCCAGAAAAATTCAGTTGTTGGTTTTGTCTGTATGCAAATTGAGTCTCCTCATTGGTTCTGAAAGTGTATGTATCCTGAATTCTTTTTTTTTTTGTTGTTTATTTATTTTGAGAGTGAGAATAAGCATGAGCGGGGGAGGAGCAGAGAGAGAAGGGGAGAGAGAATCCCAAGCAGGCTCTGTGCTGATAGGCCTGTGCTCGAACCCACAAACCGTGAGTGAGATCATGACCTGAGTGGCTATCAAGAGTCAGACGGTTAACCAACTGAGCCACCTAGGTGCCCCTAACCTGAATTTTTTAAATCCTCCTTTTGGAAGTTGGAGTGATATAATCTATAAAGGAAAATACTCCAATGAGCCATCAGAATCTTGGAATTGACTCTGTAGTCCTATGACAGTCATTGTTTTGAATGAATGCTGATTACAGATCACATAATTCTGTGTACCACTATAATGTTGCCTCTAGCAAAAATTAATAATTTGTTAAGGAACATAAGAGATATTAGACCATTGCCTTATTGGCACTCCCTCAAAAGCAGCACCAGTCTTTCCATTAATTCTGATGTGTGATGTGGTTGGAGATGTTAGGAGTGACCATGGTCTCAGGTCATTGATGTGGTCTGTGGACAGGAGGCCTGAGGACCATTGTTCTCAGACTGTGCTCTCAGTGTTCAATCTTTACCATTTCCTGTTACTATTACTTTCATATTGTTTAGAATTGAGCAAAAGCCCAGTTGAACTCCATTAGGAATAGATTTGGAACAGGTAAGAAAGTAGGCAACGGAGCTTTGCTGGACAGAAAACAAATGAATAGACAACAGGGAGGTCCAAAAAATACTGTGATGCTTGGGCATTTCTCTCCCTGGATCCATTTTCAAGTTGGCTGGTGGAGGGTGTGACAGTAGCAGAAGAGATGGAAAAGTGAGTAACTTAGAGTTAGCCAGAGAGAGGGCTGACCTTTCTCAGTATTCGTGTTACATCAAAGGAAGCAAAATATCATTTGCTTGAGAATCTACTCCTTTAGGTAGAATTGTTCCTGTATAGTCCAAGACAAGGATGGCTCTGTCTTGATTTTTAAATACCAGAGGAAAGGTTTCAACAGTCTACTTTTAACACAGTCTAATAGCTCCCCGTCAGTCATTCATTCACTGAGAATGGATGGAACACTAGCATCAACTCTTACTATACCCTGTGTGGATATTAGGGATACTGTTTTGAGTAAGACATGATCCCTGTTCTCAAGGAGATAATAGGCTTGTGGCTGTCCTTCTTAACTATGAAAAGTGCCTTGCTAAATTTGGCTAAATTCATGATTTTGTCCCTTAAGCCTTTACATGGTTGCTTCAAGGCTATGGCTTGACAAAGCTCAGAAGAGCTACACTGCATGTAGCTGGTCCCTAGGTGTAGGGGGTTAGCTCTTACCTATCATCCTCTGGAGTGTTGGAATTTTAAAGGCAAATTTGGGGCATCCCTGACAGGCTGGAATGTTAAAGTCTTTGGTCATCCAGGTTGACATCACAAATATCTTTTTGCTTTTTTTAATGTTTATTTGTTTTTTTGAGAGAGAGAGCGAGAAACACAGTGTGAGCAGGGGAGGGGCAGAGAGAGGGAGACACAGAATATGAAGCAGGCTCCAGGCTCTGAGCCGTCAGCACCAAGCCTGATGTGGGGCTCAAACTCACAAACTGTGAGATCATGACCTGAGCCAAAGTTGGATGCTTAACTGAGTGAGCCACCCAGACGCCCCATGGGATAGGATTAGATTACCAAGCCAAGCCTGAGAGTTTTGAATTGGTGAGGAGTCACTTGGGATTTCTGAATAGGAAGAAAGAACAGGTAAAAACAGTACATAAGGAAGATTCAGCTGGCTAAAACATGATAAGGGAGGAGAAAACACTGAAATAACAGGAACACAATGATGATGGAAGGGGAGGAGGGAGGCAGTATCCTCCATTTCACAGATGAATAAACCAAGGCTCGTAAGATAAATAATTGACTTCAAATCACACAACAAATAAACCTTGAGCCAGGTCTGCCTGGCTTTTGTCCTTCCCATGATTTTACACCATCCGCCTCAACATGGGCATGGTGTAACACTGAAGGCAAGAGTGGAGAAGAGTGTGATTGGGCAAGACTTAGTGACTGACCTGGAGGGATGGGGCAGAAAGTGACCCTCAGGTTTGGAGCTGGGGTAGTGAGAGGTTGCTGGGTTTGTTAACAGTGACATTATAATCAGAAGGAAGAGTCTGTCTGTTTGTAAATTGGAAAGTAATGCCCAGAGGAATTTAGTGACATGCTCAGGATGACACATCTAGATGTTATGAGTCTGAACTTGAACAACCAACATTTCCTATTTTCTTGAGGAAGGTGATGGTGGAACATATGAGAAGCGTTGCCCAGAACAAATAAATATAACAAATGTCCAGTTTGATAGCCCAAAGCACAGACAGAGGTAACTTACAGCAGGCTCCAACAGAAGGTTCTAAAGAGAATTTGATGTAATATATTGTAATTATAGTCTCCTCACCATCTGCATGCCTTACTCCCCAGTAGGCTGTCACTCTTTGAAGCCTGGGATCATCTTTTCTCTTAATCTCCAAGCCTGGCAAATTATAACTGCTCAAAAAATGCTTTGTGAATTAATTAATGGTAAATTAAGAAGCCTGTAATTTAGCTAGTGCTTGGTTATTATCTGTTACTATTAGGGATGTCTCCTCCTTCCTCCTTCCCAGCTGCAGCAAAAGTCTTATGACTGACCTGGCAGAAGAACCACAGTCTTGTTATCCACTGTCCTGTCTGGAGCTCATCTGGGGAGGCTGAGCTATGGGCAGGGGTTTTGATGAGGTAGAATATGGCTGAGCACCCATAGCTGGACATGGAAAACACCAAGACTGTGGCGGTCAGGACTGAGTAACTGCTTTGCTTCAATTTAGAAATGGTAGATTTTTACACCATTAATGTATCTGTAAAATATCTATAACATGATATATTATGACCATCATGTAATATATATGAGTTATGAACACAGCAACCATTAATTTATGGTGAACAAATTAAGTCTTGACTCACCACTTCAGAAAGGTTGTTAATTCTGTGAAGAAATTTAATCTTTCTTGACACTAGTTAATTTCTCTTGAAATAGATGCTGCGAAAGAATTAAGTTTCCTGTTACTTTGAATCAAGATAGAGGTTTACAGGTTTTGAAAACTGGAAGAGACTATTAAACTCATGCTATAATTCTGTAGAAAAGGAAATGAAAGTCAAAAGAAGTTAGAGACGAATTCAGCCCTTTTGCTTCTCTCTGTTCCCACTTGATTATGGTCACTAGTTTTTCCTCTTATGTTTGATGAAGAAGCACCTTTTCTTTATTTTTTTCTTTACTTTTGGCTTAATTTTCTATAAGAGATTTAAATAGCCCCTTCTTGTGTTTTTCTGCATTTCTAAACAGCAGTATTTCATTATGGATTTTTAAAAATTTACAGTGTGTTAATGTGGGTTTTTTTTAATCTTGTTTTTATTTTCTGTTAAACAATAAGATTGTAAACTTCTGGTTTCCCATAATATTTAATTGGCAAAAGTTCTGAAGAAACTACAATGGGTTTATAGGCAGAGTGATGTACCCTAGCATGAGGTTAACATTTCACTTAGTGGGTGTCTTACTAGTTCTATTTAAGAGTATTGTTATTGGGCCAAGATGGAGTAAGTTCACTGTAGTCTCTCTCCCACTGAGACTAAAACCTGAACAAACTACTCAAGTGCCTGAGAACTCTGAAAAGTAAATTATAGCAAGCCGACTGGGGAGAGAAGACAAAACGTTAACAACCACCATGGTAAAGATGAACACTCTTGAAACAAATGGAAAGATATAGATTCTTAGCAGAGAAATAGAAACTACTAAAAAGGACTAAATGGAGATTTTAGAACTAAAAAAGTATGATATCAATATTAAAAAAAAATCACTCAGTAGATGGGCTCAGTAAAATATAGATGACACAGGAAAGAATCAGTGAACTTGAACATCAGTCAATAGAAATTATCCAGTCTAAAGAACAAAGGAAAAAAATGAAGGGAAATAAATGAATAAAACCTTAGGGATACAAACTTCTACTTACAAATAAGTCCTGGGGATATAACATACAGCACAGTGACTATGGTTAATAATACTATGTTGTATATTTGAAAGTTGCTAAGAGAGTAAATCTTAAGAGTTCTCATTAGAAGAGAAAAAATTTGTAACTCAACGTGGCAATAGATGTTAACTAAACTTATTGTGGTGATCATTTTGTGATATATACATAAATCCTGTTGTTGATGTTAAATGTCAATTGTACCTCAAAAAAAAAAAAAAAAAGCACATAGAGTCAGGGACCTCGGAGACAAGAACAAAAGGTCTAACATTTAGACTTTGGAGAAAGGAGAAGGGTAAGGAGTAAGACATTGGTGAAGAAAACAGTCTTGAAAAAATAATAACTGAAAACTTCTCAAATTGGGCAAAAGCTACTAATTTACAAATTCAAGATACTCACCAAACTCCAAGCCGTGTCAGCTCAAAGATATACCATACATATGATGAAACTGCTGAAAACTAAAACAGACAAAAAAACAAAACAAAACAAAAAAACCTCAAAAGCAGCAAGAATAGAAAGACACAGTACGATAGGGAAACAGTTTCAGTATCTGGGGTTTCTTACCGGCAAATGTGGAGGCTAGAAGGCAGAGTTTAAGAGTTAAGGCAAAATAAAAACACCCTTAGATGAAGGAAAATTAAAATGTCAAAAACGGTTCTTGAAGCTGAAGGGAAATGATACCACAGGAAACTTAGAACATCAGGATTAAAAAAAAGCAACAAAAATGGTAAATATCCAGATAAACGTAATAGACTCTTTCTTGTCTTTAGGTTCTTTAATATGTGTATGACTGTTGGAAGCAAAAATTATAACCTCATGGGGGGATGGTTGTTATATGTAGATGTAATACATATGGTAACTATAATAGAAAAGGAGAAGGGCTAAAAGGACTTCTTTGGGTTTAGGTTTGCATATTTTACTTGAAATAGCAAAATATTATTTCTAAGTAGGCTGAAAAGTTAGATGTCTATTTGTTAAGCCCTAGAGCAACTAATGAACAAATACTAAGAGATACAGCAGAAGATGTGGATAAAACAGAGTCGTATAATCCAGAGGTCAGGAAAGGGAGGAACAAAGTAACCAAAAACAAAACAGGAAACAGAAAATTAATAAAGCAGTGTCCCTAGTTCCAACTATATTGATAATCTATTAAGTGATCTAAACAGATAAAAGACACAGATTGTCAGATAGAATGAAAAACAAGACCCAACTATATGCTGCCTTTGAGATCTTTAAATATAAAGATACAGATTAAAAATGAAAGGATATACAAACATAGATGCAAAAAATCCTCCAAAAAATATCAGCAAATTGAATCCTAAAGTGTATAAAAAGAATTGTATACCATGACCAATTAGAATTTATCCCAAATGTGCAAGGCTGGTTCAACATTTGAAAATTCATCAATGTAATCCATTCTATCAATGGACTAAAAAAGAAAAATCGCATGGTCTTATCAGTAGACAGAAAAGCCATTAAGCAAATCACCATTCACGATAAAAACTCAGTAAACTAGGAATGGAAGAGAAGTTTTAAAGAGTATTTTTAAAAAATCCACAGCTAAGGGGCACCTGGGTGACTCAGTTGAGTGTCCGACTTGGCTCAAGTCATGATCTTGCAGTTCGTGAGTTCGAACCCCACAACAGTCTCACTGCTGTCAGCCTGCCAGTGCAGAGTCTGCTTCTGATTGATCTTCTGTCTCCCTCTCTCTCTAGCCCTCCCCTTCTTGAGCTGTCCCCAAAATAAATAAATATTAAAACAAAAACAAAAACCAACAGCTAACATCATACTTTATTGTGAGAAACTAGAAACTTTCCCACTAGAATCAGGTATAAAGCAAGGATGTCTCCTCTTACCACTCCTTTTTAACATCATACTGGAAGCCCTTGCTTATCCTGTAAGGCAAGAAAAAGAAATTAGAAGCATACAGATTTGGAAGGAAGACATAAAACTGTCTTTGTTCACAGGTAACATCACTTATGTAGACAATCTGAAACAACTAACCAAAAAAGTGGTTATAAAGTGCTAATAACAAATATTAGCAAGGTTGCAGGATACAAAGTTCATGCGCAAAAGCCCATATTCATTGCCTTCCTATATACCAACAATAAACAAGTGGAACTTGAAATTTCAAACACAGTACCATTTACATTTATACCCCCCCAAAATGAAATACTTAGGTATAAACCTAACAAAATATGTATAACACCTGTATAAGGAAAACTACAAAACTGGTGAATGAAATCTAAGAAAAACTAAATAAATGAAGAGATAGTCCATGTTCATGGGTAGGAAAACTCAATATTGTCAAGTTGTGAGTTTTTCCCAACTTGATCTATAAATTCAATGCA
Organism: Panthera uncia; assembly: GCF_023721935.1. NCBI lineage: Eukaryota > Metazoa > Chordata > Mammalia > Carnivora > Felidae > Panthera > Panthera uncia. Next base: position 116,682,126 of record NC_064816.1, read on the forward strand.
ATCCCAGTCTAAAATCCCAAGAAGTTATTTTATGGATGTCAGCAAATTGATTCCAGAAGTCATTTGGAGAAGCAAAAGACCCAGAATAGCCAACACTATCTTGAAGCAGAAGAACAAAGTTGAAGGACTGATGCTACCTGACTTCAAGACTTACTGTAAAGCTATAATCAACAATGTGTGGTATTGGTGAAAGAAAAGACAGATCATTGGGGGAAAAAGGCCCAGAAGCAGACCCACATAAATACAATCAGCTGATTTTTGACCAAGAAAGAGAGACAATATAATGAAGCAGAGATAATCTCTTCAACAAATTGTGCTGGACCAACTGGACATCCACGTGCAGAAAAAGTTAATCTAGATACAGACCTTACAGCCTTCACCAAAATTAACTCAAAATGGATCATAGACCTAAATGTAGAACACAAAACTGAAACTCCTGGAAGATAACATAGGAGAAAACCTCGATGACCTTGGCATTTTTATGCCTTTTTAGATATAATCCCCAAAATACAATCCATGAAAGAAATAATAAGAAAAAATAATTAATAAAAAATAATTTAATAAGACTTCATTAAAATTAAAAAACTTTTGCTCTGTGAAAGACAGTATCAAGAAAATTAGAAGAAACATCACACGGGGCGCCTGGGTGGCTCAGTCGGTTGGGCGTCCGACTTCAGCCCAGGTCATGATCTCACGGTTCGTGGGTTCGAGCCCCGCGTCAGGCTCTGTGCTGACAGCTCAGAGCCTGGAGCCTGCTTTGAATTCTGTGTCTCCCTCTCTCTCTCTGCCCCTTCCCTACTCACACTGTCTCTCTCTGCCTCTCAAAAATAAATAAACATTGAAAAAAAAATTTAGAAGAAACATCACAGACTGAGAGAAAATACCTGTGAAAGACATCTGATAAATGGACTATTATCCAAAATATACAAAAACTCTTAAGACTCAGCAATAAGAAAACCAACATAAAAATGAGCCAAAGACCTTACAGACACCCTACCAAAGAAGAGATATGGATGGCAAACGAGCTTGTGAAAAGTAGCTTCATGTCATATGTCATCATGGAAATGGCAAATTAAAGCACCAGTGAGGTACCACTACACACCTATTAGAGTGGCCAAAATCTGGAACACTGACACCACCAAATGCTAGCAAGGACATGAAATAACAGGAGCTCTCATAAATTGCTTTAGAATACAAAATGGTACAAAAAGAAAAAAAAACAAAAAACAAAAAAATACAAAATGGTACAGCCAGCGACTCTAGAAGACAGTTTGGTGGTTTCTTACAAAACTAAACCTGCACCTACCATATGATTCAGCCATCGCTAAATTTTACCCAAAGCAGTCAAAACCTCATTCCGCACAAAAACCTGCACAAGGATCTTTATAGCAGCTTTATTCGCAGTAGCAAAATTTGGAAGCAACAGGATGCCTTTCAGTAGGTGAATGGATAAACTGGTACATCCAGACAAGGGAATCTTGTTCAGTACTTAAAAGAAGTGAGTTGTCAAGCCATGAAAAGACATGGAAGAATCTCAAATGCATATTACTAAGTGAAAGAACCCAATTTGAAAAGGCTACATACTGAATGATTACAATTATATGACATTCTAGAAAAGACAAAACTATGGAGACAATAAAAAGATGAGTGGTGCTGCAGGGGCAGGGGTTGTAGTGGGAGATGAATAATGATGGGATACATATACGTTTGTCTGAATCCATAAAGTGTACAGCAGGAAGAGTGAACATTGAGATAAACTGGACTTTGGATGATTATAATGTGTCAATATAAATGATAAAAAAATGAGCCATTCTGGTGAGTGATGTTGATAAGGGGAAAGGTTATGCAAGTATGAGTGAGGGGCATATAGGTAATCTCTGTATCTTCTTCTCAGTTTTGTTTTAAACCTAAAACTGCTCTAAAAAATTAAAGTCTTTTAAAACATTAAAAAAAAAAAAGATAGGAAAAGGTACCATGCAAACACTAATCAAAAGCTGAATTGGCTGTATGAATATTAGACTAGGTAGATTTCACAACAGAAAATCTCAAGGGAGAAGGAAGACACTGTGTAATTATAAAAGGGTTAATTCATCAAAAAGATATAGGAATCCTAAATGTATATATATCTAGAAACAGAACGTCAAAATCTATGAAGCAAAAACTGATAGAACTGAAAGGAGAAATTCACAATTATCCTTGGAAACTTCAACATTCTTCCTGTCAGTACTCCATCGAACAAGTAGACAGTAAATCATCCAAAGATAACGGAAGATCTGAATACTATCAACTAACTGGACCTAATTGACATTTACAGAGTGATCCCTCAAACACCAGCTGAATACTGTATGTTTTTCAAATGCACCTGGAACATTCACTAAGATCGACCATATTCTGGGCTATAGGAGAAACCCTGCCCAATTGAAAGAATGCTCCTGTCTTTAACAGAAGTAAACTAGAAATCAATGACAGAAAGATGTGAGAAATCCCCAAATATTAGGAAATTAAACAATATGTTTCTGAGTAATCCGTGGGTCAAAGAGGAAGTCTTCAAAAAAATTGCAAAATATTTTCAACTAAAATGAAAACACAACAGTGGTTGGCCAGGGGTACAGTGTAGGGAGAGGGTTTGACTACAGAGGGGGAGCACAAGGGAATTTTGAGGGGAGGATAATGGAATTTTCTGTATTTGTTATGGTGGTTGTTAGAGGATTATGCATTTATCAAAACTCAGAACTGGTAACCAAAGGAATTTCACTACATGTAAATTTTAAAATATTGTTAAGAATTTAAGTGTCGAGTCAGCAGAGCATGTGCCTCTTGATCTCGGGCTCGTGAGTTCATGCTCCATGTTGGGGGTAGAGATTACTTAAAAATAAGATCTTTGAAAAGAAAAAAAGAATTTATGTTTCTTTTTAATGGAGTGCAGTTATTTTTAGTGATATGTTTGGATGAGTTACATGTCCCAAGGCTGCTGAGTATGGGAAGCTACAGTGTTTTTTAGACATAGGTGTGACTCACAAGTAGTCACTTTTTGGTTTGGATCTTTAAGGTATAAGAACATGTCTAGAAACTTTGATTTTAAAGTGGTTGTTGTGAAATTAAAAAGGAAGAAACTGTAGTATAAAGTTAACATGAGCTATGCTGTTTTAGATCCAAATATATGTACATTTTTTCAAGAAAACTATGCTCATTGGAAAAAATCCATATTGCTTGACATTAGTTGAGCTGAAAAAATTGAATTTTGCAAACAGTTGCTGTCAATTAAGTATAGATGAAGTATAGAAAGACATTGCACTATATGAGAAAACAACAGGCTGGTAACAGTTTTGGAATAATGATCTTCCAGTCTTTAATTTCTTTGAGTAATGTTATATTGGTTTTGAGTATAAATTTTATACTTCTTCTATTGAGTGTATTCCTAACTATCATTCTTTTCGATCTTACTGTAAAAGGAACTGTTTCCTTAATTTCACTTTCAGTTCATTGCAAATGTATAGAAATACAATTGATATCTGCATATGGTCTTCTATCCTGCAACGTTACTGAAGTTATTTATTCTAATTTTAATTGAATTCCTTAGGTTTTTGCTTTGATTTGTTTTGAAATATGTAAGAGCATGTCTGCAGATGAAGGTAGATTTGCTTCTTCTTTTCCAATCTGGATACCTTTTATTTCATTTTTTACCCTAATTGCCCTTGCTAGAACCTCCAATAAAATATTGAATAGAAACAGCGAGAGGAAGCATCCTTATGTTGTCTCAGGGGAAAAACCTCCAGTCTTTTGTCATTAAGTATGTTAATTGTGGGTTGTTGTTGTTGTTGTTGTTGTTTTACATGCTTTATCAGGGTGAAGAAGTTCCCTTCTATTCCGAGTTTGTTGAGAATTTTTATTGTGAAAGGATGTTATTACATTTTGTCAAATGCTTTTGCTTTTTCTACATTTAGTGAAGTTGATCATGTGATAGTTTGTAAATCTTTTATTTAGGAATAAATCCAATTTAGGCTTGAAGTTAAAAAAAAATGGATATTGGCTCACTTTTTGACTCTGAAAAAGTTCTTATCTATGGGTATAATATGGTCTTATTGCAGTGTTCAAAACTGTCGTCTGGATTTGCTTCCTTTCCCTGCCTCCCTCAAGTCCTCCCACCCCCGTTCGCTTAGTGGGTGAATCACGTGTAGGTCCCATGTGGTGGCAGAATGACTGCTGACAGCTCCAGGCAAACATCTTCAAGACCAGAGCAAAAAGAGGCAGTCTCCATTTCTTTCCATCTGTCTCCAGACCCAGCAGAAGTCCCAGGTTTATTTATCTCTGGTTGGGTCACTTGCCTGTCGCGGAGTGTATCATTGAGGACAGGGAACGTGAAGCTCCATTTAAGCCTGAATCACATGCCCCACATAGAGCCAGTCCGCCCCACCCAAACTACATGGATAGGGTGTGGAGGAGGAGAATTTCAGTAACAGAGGTGTTGAGGGTGGATGCCAGGTTGCCAAAAATAAATGTCCACCATACCTTTTATAGTGAAATAATCCAGGATAATGCAAAGTATGTGAAATTGGCATTTAAATACTTCTATTTCCCGACCCCATCCCTGGCAGAGGTAACTTATATAAGCTAAAACTTTTCTTTGCTCATTGAAATCTCTTGTCTAATCCCTGCAAGCAGAGAGTTTGGCTGACACCACATTCCATCTCCAACAGAGAATGGCCAAAAAAAGGGGGGGATGGGAAAGTGGGGTTGGACCGGAAGATTAATCCAATGGTAATCTAAGGGAGCGGGGACTGGTTACACCCACAGTTTTCATCTGCTGTTTTGTTACCTTGAATATTTGATCATTTCCAAGTGTATTAGCAAGGGTTCTTTAGAAAAACAGGTCCAATAGTATATATAATTGTATATGTATTATATACATATATGTATGTACTTGTAATATATGAAGGGATTTATTGTAAGAATTGGCTCATGCAGTTATGGAGATCGGTCCCATGATCTGCTGTCAGTAGGCTGGAGAACCAAGAAAGCTGGTGATGCAATTCGATCTGAGTTCAAGGGCCTGAGAGTTAGGGAGATGGATGGTATTAAGTCCTGATCTGAGTCCACAGTCCCCAGGGCACCAGTGTCCCAGGGCAGGAGAAGGTGGATGTCTCATCAAGAAGAGAAAGCAAATTCTCCATTCCTCTGCCTTGTTGTTCTACTCAGGCCCTCAGTGGATTGGATGATACTCACCTGCATTGGTGAGGGGAGTCTTTACTCAGTCTACTGACTCAAATGCTAATCTCTGCCAGAGACACCCTCACAGACAAACTTAGAAATAGTGTTTTACCAGCTATCTGGGCATCCCTTAGACTATCAAGCTGAAACATCAATCAGAGTAACTGCAGATTAATTTAAAACAGGAAGTGGATTAATGGCCTCTTCATTCTTGCCGCTTTTCTCAACAGTTATTTCTCAGCTGTAACTGAGCTTTCTGGGAAAGGGACATCGTGAAAGAGCAGTGCATCCCAGTCCTTCTCTGGACTGTCCATCGCTCTGCCGGTAAATTTCATATAATGGGACTGAGACTTCTGTGGTCTCTTAATGTGCCTTCTGAGATTCCAGTAACTTTATGATTTAAAGAAAAGGTTTTTTTGGTCATGGTTTTTATAGTTACAGACTACAGGATAAAATAACGATATATAGAACTTCCCCTAGTACAATTATAACTTCTAGGTAAATATAGAACATGTTACAGGGAAGGTGCTGTTTCAGTTGCTATTACAGTTCACCAGCAACTTTCAAAACCTAACTGCAGCTGTGCCGTGTGTGTGTGTGTGTGTGTGTGTGTGTGTGTGTGTGTGTGTGTCTGTGTGTGTTGAGGGAGAGGAGGAGCTCTTTAACTTTTTTCAGATTACTATAAGCTAAACCTAGTTTAGTGCCACAGTTTTTCAATTTGTAGACATTATTCCACATTTTAGTAGCTGAAATCAGGAAGCAGAAGCAGCGCCGTGTCATTGATTAATGGCCAGGTATTTTTTTTTTCTTGTGTTAAACAAAATAATGGTATGTCTTAAAATTAATGGTGTGTGATGATTAATTTTTTTTATTTGTTATTTTTTTTTTAATTTAAATCCAAGTTAGTTAACATATGATGTGATGACTCATTTTATGTGTCAGTGTGCCTGGGCCATGAGGTGCCTGGCCATGTGGCCAAACATCTTTCTGGGTGTGTCTGTGAGCATGTTTCTAGATGAGATTGACGTTTGAATTGGTGGACTGAGTATATTGCCTTCCCCAATATGAGTGGGTCTCATGTAATCAATCAATGACCTAAATAGAATAAAAAGGCCAAGAAAGAGGGAATTCCTCCTGCCTGAGCTGCAACATTGGCCTTTTCCTGCTTTCTGACCTGGATGGAACCACAGCTCTTCTTGGGTCTCAGGCCTCTTGGTTTGTGTGAATCAGTCATCGGACATCTGTACCTAAGCAGCCTCTAGGGCTCTGCTCAAAGCTTTTCCTGGTCTTCTCTCTGTCTGCCTCAGCCCCAGAAGAGTGTCATGAGAAAAATGTATCCCTAAAGGGCTATAACATTTCAGAGAAAAAAATATGTGTATATCTGACTGAGGAGACTGACAAGGCTTATGCAGAAATAGTCAGAGATGACATTTTAGAAAAAAGATCCGGGGCGCCTGGGTGGCGCAGTCGGTTAAGCGTCCGACTTCAGCCAGGTCACGATCTTGCGGTCTGTGAGTTCGAGCCCCGCGTCGGGCTCTGGGCTGATGGCTCGGAGCCTGGAGCCTGTTTCAGATTCTGTGTCTCCCTCTCTCTGCCCCTCCCCCGTTCATGCTCTGTCTCTCTCTGTCCCAAAAATAAAATAAAAAAATAAAAAAAATAAAAAAAAAAAAATAAAAAAAAAAAAGATCCAACTCAGGCAAAAGCCCAGAAGCAGGAAGATAGCAAATAATTTTGGTTGCCTAGAATATAAATTTGTAAGAGGACTAGATAAGATGTATATTTCAACCAAATATGGTTTGTCCCCTGAAATTCTCCAAAGTAAAAGTTGTTAAGCCCTTGAATGTTTTAAGATTATTTCATTACAGTGGATCAATGCTAAGTAATAAGTCAAAGTTACCTTCTCCTAGGGCTCATACGCCCCCACACAGGCTTGTTTGCACTCTGTAACTCTCTATGATGTTGAAAGGGCTGCAGGACACAGGTATGAGAGCACCTGGCCCTGGGGGCCCAAACAGACCAGGATCTGCCATTCCCTGCTGACAAAATCCAAAGACAGAGAGATGAGTAGTGGTGACACAAGAAAGGAATTTATTTCAGTGAGGCCCACACCGGGAAGACAGTGGACTGGTATCTCAAAGACTGTTTCTTTGTGCTGAAAATACTTGTGGGTTTATTATGTAAGGAAAATGTGGGGGAAGGGTCAGTGGGTACCAGTGCTGGGCAGTAAAGGTCAGGTCAGTCACTATCTTGGGGTCAATGTGCAGGGTCTTGCTGGAGTCAGGGCAGTAGTTAATTGCTTGAGGGAGTAGTTTCAGTTCCCATCACTGGAGGCTTTGCCTGTGGGGTCTTTTGCCTGAGTTAAGAGAGATAAGCTGACAAGAACTTAATCAGAAAGTACAGACTGAGCTCAAAATGGAGGTGGTTGAAGTCGTCTTTCAGAGCAACGTAATCTTTTGCCTTATTTCTAAGTTCGGGATAATTGTTCTTAACCAAAGGAGAGAAGAGCAAGTATATGAAAACGATAACGTTCATGGGGCGCCTGGGTGTTCAGTGGATTAGGCATCCGACTTCGGCTCAGGTCATGATCTCGTGGTCCATGGATTCAAGCCCCCGCATTGGGCTGTGTGCTAACAGCTCAGAGCCTGAAGCCTGCTTGTGCTCTGCCTATATCTCTCTCAAAAATAAACACTAAAACAAACAAATAAAAAGAAAACGATAATGTTCAGGAAACAATAGTCTTTTACCTTAAAAAAATTAAAAATCAGGGGCACCTGGTTGGTTCAGTCGGTTGAGTGTCTGACTTTGACTTCAGCTCAGGTCATGATCTCACAGTTTGTGGGTTTGAGCCCCATATCGGGCTCTGTGCTGACACCTCAGAGCCTGGAGCCTGCTTCGGATTCTGTGTCTCCCTCTCTCTCTGCCCTCCCCCACTCCCACTCTGTCTCTCTCTCTCTCTCTCTCTCTCTCTCTTTCAAAAATAAATATTAAAAGAAAATTAAAAATCAAAGATTACTAGTACTATATTAATGGAAAAAGGAATAAAAATCATCGGTAATCCTATTAACTATCATCAGAATCATCACTATATTCCTGGCCCTTGCAGACTTCTATACATTATGTGACTAAAAATATATGCCCCTATGGGTGTTTGTTTCTAATTTTAAAAATGAGATCACGCATACTGGTATTTTCTAACCTACTTCTTTCCCTTAGAATTTCCCCTGGAATTTAAGCTCCTCGGAGCTGGGACCCAGCTTCCTTTATCAGGTCCCGCTCCTGTGTCCTGAGAGGCACCTCACATGGAGGCCATAATTGAGACCTGCTCTTGCTTCTGTTTTCAGGTTGGCAGCCTCGATGGTTCCTTCTCTGTGGGGGGATATTATCCTATTATGATTCTCCTGAAGATGCCTGGAAAGGTTGCAAAGGGAGCATCCAGATGGCGGTCTGTGAAATTCAAGGTGAGAAACTAAGGCATTTCTAAGTTTTCTTTTTCTTTCTGTCTCCCCCACAAAATAAAAAAAGGACTGGCCTCTGCGTGCCTTTCTCTGCTATTCCTGTAGTACAGAGATACATAGTGTTATGTCCCAAAAGAAAGCCTTACAAATAAGACCTAAAACTGCAGACAATTTTTACAGGGAGGTTGTTTAAAAGGTATCAAAATAAATGAGAGCAACGTGCTTCACCACACATCTAGTGCTCATTCTTGATTCACTTGCTCACCTGAAGCCAGGGACTCTTTGCAAAGTTTATGTAAGTCTTTTTATTGCAGCATCAAACACTTCTGTGAATAAATCAGGACACACACACACACCTTCTCACCACCACCACATTACTTAAAACAAGCAAACGCATAAAGACCTGCAAATAGCCTTTACTTCTTGGTTTGGAGACATCTTGAGACATGCTGAGAAGATGAAGCTTCAAAACAGATTAGAAGGATATTTTGGGGTGAGGTAGGGGGTGAAGGAGAGTGTGGTTTGCTTATTTCTTCTCCTGAAGGTCTCCGAAGCAATTCTCGCACTTTTGCTCTAACTTGTGAAGGACAGTAGAAAAGGAAGAATAGTGTGTTCTTGATTGCTTTCCAATAAACCCAAGAAGGTAGAGGCACACCCTTACTTACAGGCGTGCAAGCCTTTTTGGCCTCAGAGCAGCATACTTTACACACACAAGCCAAAAGAGAGATTCTATCTCTATTCTGATAAGGAGAATTGAGTACTACTTTTTTAGTCTTGGTGATACCTTGGAGCCAGCCAAGGTTTTTCCTTTTCATCAGCAGAGGCACCTAGAAAGAGATAAATAAACAGGGGAGGTGGTAAGGGCTGGCATCCCCCCTTGGAAGAAGCCTTTAATGACTGGCACCAGTTGAGCTCTTGAATTTGGGTAGGGTAGGGCACCAGATAGAGCTCTTCTAAGTTTCTTTTATCTTCAGTTTGTTTTTCATGTTTGTTTATTCTTGAGAGAGAGAGAGGCAGAGCACGAGCGGGGTAGGGACAGAGCAAGAGAGGAACACAGAATCCGAAGCAGACTGTAGACTCTGAGCTGTCAGCACAGAGCCCGACGTGGGGTCAGATCATGACCTGAGCCAAAGTCGGACGCCTAACGGACTGAGCCACCCAGGCACCCTAGCTCTTCTAAGCTTCTGACCTCCCTCTGCCTGCTGTCAGTTCATTCTGTAGATAACACTCGCATGGACCTGATAATCCCTGGGGAGCAGTATTTCTACCTGAAGGCCAGAAGCGTGGCTGAGAGACAGCGGTGGCTGGTAGCCCTGGGGTCAGCCAAGGCTTGCCTAACAGACAGTAGGACCCAGAAGGAAAAAGGCAAGTATCGATTGTTCTGTGGTCTGGGAAGCTTGGGAATCACCCACTGGCATCTCTGGGTTCCCATATTTGTATCTTGCCTCTGACCACCTAGCCAGCTTTTTATATCCTGCAAATGCCATATACATCTGGAATTTAAACCACAGTCTGTATCTAACTCCTCTCTCTTGGCATCTCATAGTAGAAAGAGTACAGGTGTTGGAGCCAGATACAGCTGGATTCAAATCATGGCTTTGTAGGTACTGGCCTTCGGCCTTGGCATAGGTCACTTAATCTCTCTGACTCTCAGCTTCCTCTTATTTAAAAAGATGTAAAAGTGTACATTAGAAGGATTGCCGTAGGATTCATCATTATACTAAACTGTCTAGGACCCAGTCTGGCACAGAGTTGACCTTTGGTAAAGAATAGCTGAGCCTTGGATCAGGGCACTTTCTGCAGTAGGACCCCACTTTCCCCTCCCTTTCCCTGGGGTGGGATGGATACTCATTGCCGGGTTGCTGCTGCTTAATGCTCATTAACTTGACATCGTTGTCTCCTGAGAACCATGGCACAGCTTTCTATGTGGACTATGGGAAGAGTGCCTGAGCCCTAACCACCACCTTCCCAGCCCCCCACCCATATATATGCACCTAGAGAGAGAGGCGGGAGATGAGGCCTCTTTCTCAAGACAGATGTGGCAGATGTGCTTGACTCTTCAAGTAGACACAGTAAAATGGCCTCTTCCTTGGTTGTTTTTTAATGCTAACTCAGGAGCAAATTCTAGACACTGTCAGCTTTGACTCAGATCAGGTTGTAACATGCAGCTTTTTCATGGGACAAAAAACAGAAGTGATAATGACTAGCTGAGCCCTCAGTGAGGGAGCAGCTGGAGCACTGTGCTAATGAGGTCTCAGCAGGTGCACAGAGGGTGTCATTAGCTTTGACAGGTGCCATGCTGAACCAGTTCTGTGAATTAACAAGCCATCTTATTAGTGGTAATTGCACGTTACAGAACAGTTTCCCAGTTTTGAGCACTGTTAGCAGGTAGATAGCTATGACCCCATTTTACAGATAGGGAAAACTGTAGCAAATACCAAAATTCTGAACCACTGACTCTTTGCTCCCAGTTCTGACATTAAGGGATAAAAAGTATGCTGTGTCCTTCTTCCTGTACTGGTGATCATTCAGTACCTTGGCCCCAAAAATAATATAGATTACAAAAGACCAGAAATCTCTTTATTCTGTTTTTCTTGCCCTCATATCTTCACTCACATCTTATCTATAACCCATACCATAAACATCTGACTTTAGATACAGGTTATATATTCCACTCCATGGTATGCTAACTAGTAAATTGTTTATTTATCCTGATAATTACATCATTATCATTTTATTATTTAGAGTTTGCTGAAAACACTGAAAACTTGAAAACCAAAATGTCGGAACTGAGACTCTACTGTGACCTCCTCGTTCAGCAAGTAGATAAAACAAAAGAAGTGACCGCAATCGGTGTGTCCAATTCTGAGGTAAAATATTACTTGTCTTAGCCACGTGAAAAATAGTGCCAGATGTTGCTTACAGGTAATGCTTACTCTCACACAATCCCTGACCGTTTTGGAATTTACTATTTTTCTGGAGGAAAAAGTAACAAAATTCAAGAGAGAAGAAAGGTGCATTTTTGGGATACCAAAAAATGCATTTCAGCATATGGAGGCATATAGTTTTCCTTCACAGAATGAATTCAGGATTAATTGGTACCCTTTGGAACCTTTAACATTGCTGCTGGTGTACTAAAATATGCTTCTCCCCATTTGCATCACTTTTTAAAATACAGCCTTCCCTGTCTAGCACAGCTACTTCTGTAGGTGTGGCTGCTAACATGCCAGCATCATGTTTTTCAGTAATGTGTATCTGTCACCTTTGATAAGACTAACAAGATTTTATTTTATTTTATTTTTATTTTATTTTATTATTTTATTTTATTTTATTATTTTATTTTACATAAGCTCTATACACAACATGGGGCTTGAACTCACGACCCGGAGATCAAGAGTTGCATGCTCTACTGACTAAGCTAGCCAGGCACCCCTGTAACAGGATTTTATTGGTGAAATAGTAATTGTTGCTTTAGTGTAGACTAGTGCTTTCAGAGATGGAGACACAGCTTTCTTTTCCATCCATTGTCAGTAAGGATTGTGATTTTTAATGTTTATTAATAAAGCTGTCATTCATTCATCCTAAAAAATATATTAAAAGACCTGTCTGGTGTTGGGTATTGAATGGCTCACACTACCCCCAGAGGGTCTCTGTTCTACTCTCAGAGTAATTATAATCTAAACAGCAGTGCCTACAAAATGAAGAACCTGCGGATTCTAATTAATGGTTTTAGTAGAAGAATATTATGTTACTAGTGGTATGTGTGCTTTCAGTGTTTCTAAAGAAGGGTGATTTAACTCATTTTCATTCACTTCCTTTTGGGTTCAACTATCCATTCAGCAACTGCCTGTTGTGTACCAGACGCTGTGCTGGGGGAGGGGAGGAGAGGGATACCAAAAGGACATTTCAGTCCTGCTCTTGGGGTGTTTATAGGTCAGAGCAGTGATTCTCAGCCCAGAGCAATTTTGCCCCGCGGGAGACATTTCTGGTTGTCACAGCTGAAAGAGTGCCATTGGCATCCACCGCATAGAGGCTAGGGTGCTGCTTAACATCCTGCCGTGAGCAGGAGAGCTCTCCCCCTTCTCCCCCCACTACAAAAATGAGCCAGCCCCTCACGTCAGTCGCGCCAAGGTGGGGAAGCCCTCCTGATCTAATGGGAAGGGAAAATGTGAACATAACAATTTTTAATTCAAGGGTGCCTTGGGAACTTGCTCATGAAACTATGGTTGTGATATTGTGATTTATAATACAAAATATATATTTGGTCTTCATAAGAAGTATGTATTTGGCAGAGATCCTAAAACCCTTGAAATTTCCTGTGATGAGAATGATTAAGTTGCCTTTTGTTGTGTTGAGGAGACTTCTCTTAAAGTGCCTAAGCCAGAGGCCTGGTTGACCTAGGACCAACCATGTGATTAGAGGGTTAGAACATTCAGACCCACTCACCCACCCCCACCCTCATCTCCTGGGAAGGAGGAGGGGCTGAAGATTGAGTTTAATCCCAAGTGGCCAAGGATTTCATCAATATTCTATGAAATGAAGTTTCCATAACCCCAAGAACAGGATCCAGAAAGCCCCTGAGTTGGTGAACACATGAAGGCTCAGTGAAAGTGATCAGAGAGTGTGGAAGTTCTGAGCCTGTTCCCAGGTGCCTTGCCCTATGCATCTGTTTCTGCATTGTATCCTTTTCTAATAAACTGGCAATCTAGTGAGTAAAATGTTTCTCTGAGATCTGTAAGCAGCTTTAGCAAATTAATCAACTGAAAGGAGGGGGGTGGAACTTCCAGTCTGTAGCAGGTCAGTCAGAAGCACAGGGGACAAGCTGGACTTGACATTGGTGTCTGAAGTGAGGGTTGTGGAGCAGCCCTGCTGGACTGAGCCCTTACCCTGTGAAATCTGACACTTATCTTCAGGTAGATAGTGTCACTATTTAGTTGAATTGTAGACACCCAGCTGCTGTCAGAGGTTTGCTTGGTGGTATGAGAAAACCCATGCATTCATAATCAGTGTCAGAACCATAGTGGTCCACAACCAGTAAAATCACCTGCTAGCTTGTTAGAAATACAAAATTGAAGAAAATACAGAGGCTACTCTTAAAAGAGAAAAATTCAACTGAGTAACTTTTAAAAATCTTACTTTATTTAGCAGCTCATGAATTGGGCAGCATCCCATCTAGCAGATAGAAAGGAGCTCTGAAAAGCTGTACAGGGCTAGAGATTTTTATAGACCAAAGTGAGCAGGAACAAGGAAGTTCTACTGGGCATTTGCTGATTAGTTAAAGCAGGGTTACTTTCCTCATGTAGAGCAAAGGGAAATCTTGGAGCTGGGTCAGGTACCTTGTGCTGATCGCTTGACCCTAGGCCTGCCTTGTCTAGGATAACCAAGCATAGAAACTTGGAGATTTTGAGTCGCTAATGTGAGGCTTAGCATGAGCGACTCCATCTTGGGCCCAATCTAGTTTCTTTTATACCACTAAGATGTGTCTACTGTACTCTCTAGTTGGGGTATGACCTCAATTTCCTGAACAACTTACTAATACCAATATTCAGAGGAAAAACACCCTGAGCAAGTAAAATAACTGAAAGAAAAATGATGTTCAAAAGAATTACAGTTGCTAAAACCTCTCAAACTCATCTGTACTGAAATCCAAAAACCTCATTTGACTGAGGGTTGATGGGGGGTGGGAGGGAGGGGGTGTGGGTATTGAAGAGGGCACCTTTTGGGATGAGCACTGGGTGTTGTATGGAAACCAATTTGACAATAAACTTTATATATTGGAAAAAAACTGAGAACAAACTGAAGGTTGATGGGGGTGGGAGGGAGGGGAGGGTGGGTGATGGGTATTGAGGAGGGCACCTTTTGGGATGAGCACTGAGTGTTGTATGGAAACCAATTTGACAATAAATTTCATATATTGAAAAAACAAAAACAAAAACCTCATTTGAAAGTAAACAATGAATTTATGGTTTCTAATGCTTCTCTTCTAGAACCTCATTTTTACTCAATGGGAGACATTTCTCCATTGATTCCACAGTTCTTTAGTCTGTGTGATTCCGTTTCATGCCTGCCACCCCCTTACATAAGACCTGAGGGCTCTGTGCCCAGCACCTGGCACAGTTCCAGCATCTAATACTGTTGAACTGAAGAAATTTGTTGCCTTCATCTGGAGTAGGGGGTGTGAGTGTTGAAGGGTCAGATTGAGGGTAAGGCTTGTCTATGGTTAGTAGATAAAGTGGACACACTCGTTATTTTTCTTTTGTAATTGATGTACATATTCGTCCAGCAAAATAGGTGGGTACATTATTACTGCACTGTGGATAAAAACCTCTAAGGACATTCCACAATTGGGCTCTTTCTTTTTTGGCAAGGTAAAGGAGTCTTCCACTCTCGTTGTTTCATAGGAGGGAATTGATGTGGGAACTTTGCTGAAATCAACCTGCAATACTTTTCTGAAGACTTTGGAAGAATGCATGCAGATCGCAAATGCAGCCTTCACCTCTGAACTGCTCTATCGCACTCCCCCAGGTTCACCGCAGCTGGCCATGCTGAAGTCCAACAAGGTAAAGGCCAGCTCAGGTTGGCCGCAGGAGGGCATGAGGAAAAGTTAAAAAATGATATAGTGAACAATGTTATCCATCCCCCTTTAGTGACTGAGAAAGACATTTTTTTAGTAGACTTTCCTTTATGTCCACTCACATATTTCGGTCCTCAGTCCCCCATGTCCATTTGTTTTGGCAATTTTACCGCCTAAACCTGTCTCTGATGTAGCTAGCCTCTTATCAGCCTCCTTATCCAGTGAATCTTGCCAAGATTTGTGGTTGCCTTCTAACTAGTTGCTTTCACCCTGACCTTCCAGTCAGCCGATGGTATTTCCATTCATGCAGTATAAACTGGACCACTTTACCCTAAGCCACGCCATGCCTTCCTCATCGCCAAAGGTTAAAGTCAGAACTTCTTAACCCCTTCTCACACCACCAGCCTCTTTGTCGTTACCTGGCTGAACATACTAACAACATATATCCCCCCGCGTGACATCTTTGCACCATTTCCCAGTGCCAAGAATGCTGTTCTTTCTCACTTACCTTTCCCTGGTTAGCACTTCCTCATCCTTCAAGATTGAATCTCTCCTTTCCTGAATCCGTAAGTTGGTCTAGGAGCTTCTCCTCTATGCATGCCCCTATTTTAGCGTTACTCTGTATTGAAATTACCTTAAGGGTAGGAGCCTCCATACTGTTTATACTTCTAGTATTTGAAACGGTGCTGCATCAGAATCTTAATTACAAGAAATCCAACCACCAAAAGTTTGGCTATGGTAATTAGATCCTTCAAAAGACCCATCTTCCTTTTCCTTAGAAATTTGGGTACACTTGTTTGAAAAAATACAGAGGACTGGTTGAGATCAATGACTCCCTTTGGGGAACAATCTAAAATCGTTCCTTTGAGTGGAGCAGTTATGTTATGGTCATATTTACCACTTTTATATGTGATAAGACTCTGAATATGCTCTGTTGGAAATTTAACACGAAGCTTTCATTTTTTTGCTTCTTTTAAAGATGAAACATCCTATTATACCGATTCATAATTCATTGGAAAGGTACAGTAACTCTTTTGTTTTTTCTTCTTTCTAAAAATAAAAAAGTAATTTTTTATTGTTGGTTTAAAAGAAATAAAAATATGCTGATCATGATTTGAGGTGGTGCCAGAAAGAAACAGTATCTCATCTTCCACTTTGGGGTGAGCTTGAAGCCATGCAGATCTTACACTCAGCTCTGACTGCCCAGGGAGATGTCTGCATTCTCCCTCATCTGTGGATGAATCTGCCCTCCACATGTAGTAACTTTTCATCACTCTAGTGTGCCGAGGGTTGGAACCGCCTCTCGTGGAGGAGCCAGGCATTGACTTCAGTGTGCTTTTATCCAGAAGAGACAGTACGATTTTATGTTATTTAAAAATAAAAAGCTTAGGTAGCTTTACAAGTTGAATAAAAAACTTAATATCAAAATCTAAACTATTCCTCTAAATGATCCTTTGATTTTAGAAAAAAAGTACACATTTTCATAGTTGTGTTCTTATTATTTGGGGTCTTTATTCAGTTATTATTTTATATAAACATTCCTGTATTTTGACTTACTCCCTATATTTGTCCTTTCAAATTATTACTTAACATTTCATCTCTTTGTATACTATTGTTTGCTTTAGTACAAGGATTGTTCCAATTTGGTTACCATTTTTTTCTTGTTCTAGATATTTCTACTGGGAACATCTTTGTAGATTTTTTGTGTCTGACATTTCCTTAATATACTCCTACATTTTTAATTGCTAAGTTGAAATAGGGCATTTCTTTAAAACATAAATACTTTTCCTGGAGTCACCAAATAGCTTAGCCCCTTTGTCTTTGTTTTTATTAGAAGGAAATATTTTTGTTCTTATTTGGCTAGATATAATCACTTACGATAAGGCATCATGGTTGTCCCTTTAACAAAACAGCTCTTCTACTTGCCTGTTAAACACTTTTCCTGTCACCCCAAAGAGCAGCCTATTCTCAGGATGTATCCTGTGTTCTCCTGCTTCTTTTCTGTCACACGTAACTTTTTAGGGAGTATTCTCCCCTGACCACAGCATGTAGCTTCTGGACAGTTAGCTGGTAGGCAAACAGGTAGGAGTGGCCAGTGATTCTGAGAGCTGAAGAGAGAGAAACAACTTCCCAGGAAGAAGCTGAGAAAAGCTAGAAAACTGTTAAATGTGTCCATGTAGAAAACTGATTGAAAACCAAAGAGCTGTCAATGACTGTTTCCTGTTGCTGGTGGGGAGCAGGAAGTTTGAATCCACTGAGGGTCCATGAAAAGCCAGGAACGGCTCTTTGATTTCAGACCTCCAGTTGGCAGACAGGCCTGCTTCCGTCACAGGCACATACCTGCCTTGGAGGCAGGAGGCTGAGACATTTGGCCAATTTAACAACAGTGGTTTCTTTCTTTTTTTTTTTTTTTTAACGTTTATTTTATTTTTGAGACAGGGAGAGACAGCATGAACGGGGGAGGGCAGAGAGAGAGGGAGACACAGAGTCTGAAACAGGCTCCAGGCTGTGAGCTGTCAGCACAAAGCCTGACGCGGGGCTCGAACTCACGGACCTCGAGATCATGACCTGAGCCAAAGTCGGATGCTTAACCGACTGAGCCACCCGGGCGCCCCAACAATAGTGGTTTCTAATCACTGTTAAAAGTAGTTGGTGCTTGTGAACCCTTCCTCTCTTTCAAGATCTACCTGTGCAGTCTATTTAAGACCAAATAATTGGACTTTTTGCCTTTTTTTCCTTATAAAAAATTTCAGGCAAATGGAGTTAAACAATTGTGAAAATGGATCTTTACATATGGAAATCAATGATGATGAAGAAATCCTAATGAAAAATAAGAGCTTATATTTGAAACCTGCAGAGATAGATTGCAGCATATCAAGTGAAGAAAATACAGACGATAATATAACAGGTAAAAATGAAAGTAAAGTCTGAAGCAAACCATTGAACAGTAGGATCTTGGGAGTTTGATTCTTTATCCATGATGTGGCACTTGAGGCGTTGGCCTCAAGACAATGTGCTAGGAGTGCCTAAGGCAGACATTAGCTGGATAACATAGGTCACTCCAGCGTTGTGCCAGCCCATCTGACCCAGTGTTGAGAAGGCAGAATGAAGAGAATTTACCTATTCACTGTTCTGTGATGTTCGTGGGCTGCAGCGAGCAGCAGTGGGCAGCAGCTGTCTGTGCTGACTTTTTAGAGAATATGAGGATTTCACTGGCCCTCTACTCTAAGTCTCAAGATCCTTTGAACTTAAACTATGATGTCAGACTTAACAGAGTATAAAGTTATGGCAGTTCAGGTTGCTGTCCTCCTGGTTTCTGGTAAGGCCTGCGGATATCACCATTCACCAGCCACCAGCAGGTTTTCACCCAGCCTTCTCTGTGTCCCTCGAGCCAGAGTCCTACACTTAAGGTCAGAGCTTGTAGTGATGCCACCCTTTCAAATTTGCTAATTCCCTTGGCTCTAACCACTAAAACCAACTTAAGATCAGTCCCAGACAACTGTATTAGAGCTTTTAATTGTGTTGTAAGTGTTTAATAATTATTTTGAAAATAAAATTTTAAATAAGTTTCTTGCTCATCTCCCCTGAAATAACAAAGACCCTGTTTTTTTCCAGATGAGCTGGGGACAAAGAAGGAGGGTTTTCATAGCTAATAATCTGAGGCAAGCAATCCACACAGTGCTGATGTCTTATCCCTTGAGTAAATAATAAAGACAGGGGAATTTCTGTGGAAACACTACTGTAATTTATTTGACCCAATAATTTTACTTCTAGGAATTTGTCTTCAGGGATAGTCAAGTGTAAGGACAAATGTCTGTGGACGGCGATGTTCTTTATGACATTACAGTGATTTTCATTATTCATGGTAGTTATAAAGTCACTGCAGACACTGAGTTAGTAAATACTGAACCATTGCTCTTAGGGGAAATATAAAGTTAGGTTCTGCAAACCCCTATTCACATTTTGGTCGTCGACTGATCAGTGTGTATAACCTTGTTTTATGTGTGTTTCTGGTTAAAGACATCTTACTGAATATGTATTGTTAATTCATTAACATTGAACCCATGGTCAGCAGTACTATAATGGCAGTGCTTCATTCGTGCCTGAATGGAGCTCACCTGACACATGTATTTTCTCCATAAGGCCCGTCACAGCCTTCTTACACTTCAGAGCACGAGACAGCACTGCATTTGGGGGCACTTGCAAACAGCAAAATCAGTAACAGAACGCACAAAGCGTGACCCTGTATAAACACACGCGTATGGTGTGAGAACTGAAGCAAGAAGGCAGTTTGTCACCTTGGTTGACCTCAGCTGGGAACGTGTATATCAGGCAACTCAAATGTTTCACCACTGTACACATGTCTACAAATGACTGCAAAAGTGCCTCAAGCATTGGTTTTAGGATCACAGATAAACTTTGTCAAGAATACAAATTTGCAAATACAGAATACACTAATAGTGAGGATCGACAGTATTTATAAACACTGAAATTTTAAAAACCACGTAAGTGCCCTCCACGTGAGCTTGATGCAATATTATATGGTCATTAAAATGGTATTTTAAAAAGTATTGAATGATAATGAAAATATTCATGATAAACTGTTGAGTGAAAGCAGTTTACAAATCTACATGTATTTAAACCCAAATTCATGCATGTGTGTTGTGTGTCTGTGTAGTATTTCACTGATTTTTATTTCTGTATATTGCTCCGTGTTTTAGAAATATTCACCACTGAATGTGTGTTAAATTTTATAATAAATAATAAGTATCTCCTGTTCACAGTCCAAGGTGAGATCATGAAGGAAGAAGGAGAGGACAACCTGGGAAATCATGACAGCAGCTTGGCACAGCCTGGATCAGACTCCTCCAGTAGCTCTCCAGAATCCCACTGGGAAGAAGGCCAAGAAGTTATCCCGACTTTCTTTAGTACCATGAATACCAGGTATCGTGTACTTTCTAAAGTCACTGACAGTTGGACACCAGCTTCCCTTCTGGAAGTCAATCCTGGTGCTCCTTTCAGATGATGGCGTACTATCCAGAATAGAGGAGATGCTATACCACGTGTGTGCTTTTCTGTTTACCTGTCTGAAGCAGCGGATGAGAAGGAATTGAGACTATACTCTGAACAAATTTTAGCTTGCTTTCTTAGACTGTCTTTGGAAAATGATTTTATTGCACCATTTTATAATAGAAAAGCAATCACTGAAATCAAGCCAAATGACTTGCCCTACAGAGGGGCAGCTGTTTTCATGGCTACCTCTGAATTGCAGAGAGTGCTAATGTTGTATTTTCAATCTTTCCTCCTCTGTATCACTCTGTATCATTAGCTTTAGTGACATTGAACTTCTGGAAGACAGTGGCATTCCCACAGAAGCATTCTTGGCGTCATGTTATGCTGTGGTTCCAGTATTAGGTAAGGTTACTGCGTTTGTCTTGAATTCATTAGTCTCTGGAATCTGTCTCACTGCTGTTGTTTTGCAGGAGAAGTATCCTGAACCGTATGTACAATGAAGTGACCCTTCTTAGCTATTTCTGCATGTCACTGGCAGTACGTTTAACGTACGTTAAAACTGTGTGACCTTAAGCGTTATTCCACATTTCCGTTTTATTCCTGCTTGTGATTAAACGCTGACCACAAAGTAGTATAAGGAAAAATAGGAATTTTGTATTCCAGAAATCATACTCAAAAGCAAGCAAGAGTGGAAGTAGTAGAGGAACAGACCTTCAAATCCATTGGTATAATGAAAAACATTTTACCAGTTAAAACATTTTGTTCAAAGGCTTAAAAATTGTATGTATAAATTTAACTCCAAATTACATTTACTTTTTATATAGAGTCAGTAGAACCAGGAATCACTAGCATGTTGAAATTTGCTTCATGACCTATTTAGCTGTGCATCTTTTTAATTCACATTTTTAAATTTTGTGTATCTTTTTTGAAGTTGAGATATAACTCACATAGAACTTAAGTGTTATGATTCAGTGATTTTTGACCAACACACCTACCCCTACGTAATCCGTATCCCCGTCAAGACTAGAATGTCTTCAGCACCCCACGGCGACCATTTTATTGATTTCTGTCACCATAGATTAGTTTTGCTAATCTTTCCTAAAATCTCATGTAAGGGGAATCATTGTCTACTCTTGTGGATCTGTTTTTTTCTCTCAGTACAATGTCTTCATCCTTATTGTTACATGTATCAGTAGTTCATTCCTTTTTATTGCTGAATTGTATTCTATTAAATGAACATGCCACAATTTGTTTATTTATTCTTCTATTGATGCACATTTGCGTAGTTTCTTGTTTGCAGCTATTATAAATTCTATCACTCTGAATATTGTGTCTGTGAACATATTTTTTCATATCTTGAGTAAATACCCAGGAGTAGAATTGCTGATTCATTGGGTTCATCTGGTTAACTTTATAAAAAGTGAATGCACAATTATACACTTCAAGCAGCAATGTGGGAGTATTCTGGTTGCTTCACATCTTCACAAACACTTGGTGGTATTGGAGTTTTTGGTTCTGGCTATTCCTGTGAGTGTTTAGGTATCCTTGTGGCTTTAATTTGTGTTGGGGAGGAAGAAGTTTATGCCCTTAACGTTCTTCTAGCTGGCCCAAGAATCAGATTGACATGAGACAGAATAATAGGAGAAAATCAAATGTAATGCCATACATACAGAAAATCCACACAGACATGAAATTTCAAAGACAGACAACATGAGACTTATATGACATCCTGACCTAAGGAAAGGGGCAGGGGTCTGGGGACAGGATACAAAACAGAGGAAGATCATTAGTAGGAAGGTGAAAGGAGATGGTTGGAAAACCAAGGCTGCGCTGTTATGCAGATAAGTTTCTTAAGTAAAGAGGAATCTGCTAATTGCTCTCTTCCTGGAACAGGCTTTTCCTTTCCCATGTAAATTTAGGCAGTCAAGGGGAAGGTAAAGAATTTTTCCTGATCTGCTGGGTTTTGATTGCTTTTCACTCAAAATAATCTTCATGTTCCAAGTGGTCCATCTTGGTGTGGCCTGCCCTTGACCCCTACACTTCCCTGATGACTAATGATGTTGAACATTTTCTAATATAATTTATTGGCCTTTGCTATCTCCTTCGTTGTAAAGTCTTTTCCAATCTTTAATCCATTTTTAATAGTTGGTTAATGTTCAGGGCTCCTGGGTGGCTCAGTTGGTTAAGTGTCAGACTTCGGCTCAGGTTATGAACTCACGGTCTGTGAGTTACAGCCTCACATCAGGTTGTGTGCTGACAGCTCAGAGCCTGGAGCCTGCTTTGGATTCTGTGTCTCCCTTTCTCTCTGCCCCTCCCCTGCTCACGCTCTGTCTCTTTCTGTCTCAAAAATAAGTAAACGTTAAAAAAAAAAAAATTTAAGTTGGCTAATGTTCTTACTACTGAATTGTAAGGATTCATTATATATTCTCAAAAACATGTCATTGTAGACATATGTATTATGAGTATTTCCCCCCAGATTGTGGCTTGCCTATTTCTTAATGTCTTTAAAGAGCAGCTTCTAACATTCATGAAATCCAATGTATCTGTTTTCTTTTTATAGTGCTTTTGGTGTCTTAAGAAATCTTTGTTTATGGGGCACCTAGGTGGCTCAGTCGATAGTGTCTGACTTTGGTTCGGGTCATGATCTCACGGTTTGTGAGTTTGAGTCCCACATTGGGCTCTGTGCTGACAGCTCAGAGCCTGGAGCCTGCTTCGGATTTTGTGTCTCCCTCTCTGTCTGCTCCTTCCCTGCTCGTGCTCTCTCTCTCTTTCTCTCTCAAAGATAAATAAACATTAAAATTTTTTTTAAAAAAAGAAAGAAATCTTTGTTCACATCCAAGGTCATGAAGATGTTCTCTTGAGTTTTTTTATACCTTTTAGTTTTGATTTTATATTTACATTTATACATCTTGGACTTAGTTTTTGTATGGTATGAGGTAAGGGTTGAGAGTCTTTTTTTTTTTTGCCTTTGTGATATCTGGCTGTTCAAAAACCATTTCTTGAAAAAACATTATTTTCTCTTTTATATTATTTTGGCCACTTTGTTGAAAATCAGTGAACCTTTTAGGTGTGGGTCTGTTTCTGTACTGTCTTCTGTTCCAGTGATCTGTTTATTTTTTCTTATGCTAATACTTATATTGTCTTAATTACTGTGCCTTTATATTAAAGCTTGAAATCAGATAATGTAAGTTTTTCCAATTTTATTATTCTTTTTCAAGATTGTTTTGGCAATTCTAGGTCCTTTGCATGTCCATATAAATTTTAACTTTTCAATTTCTATTGGAAAGGATTTTGTTTTTTTGTTTTTTTGTTTTTTTTAATTTTTTTTTTCAACGTTTTTTATTTATTTTGGGACAGAGAGAGACAGAGCATGAACGGGGGAGGGTCAGAGAGAGAGGGAGACACAGAATCGGAAACAGGCTCCAGGCTCCGAGCCATCAGCCCAGAGCCTGACGCGGGCTCGAACTCACAGACCGCGAGATCGTGACCTGGCTGAAGTCGGAGGCTTAACCGACTGCGCCACCCAGGCGCCCCGATTGGAAAGGATTTTGATTAAGATCATATTGAATCTGTAAACCAATTAGGAGGAAATTTACTTCTTAAAAAACTTTGAGTCTTCTAATCTGGAAGCATGCTATTTCTCTCCATTTACTTAAGTCTTTATTTTCACAATGTTTTGTATAGTTTTTAGTGTAGATGCCTTATACATTTTGTTAAGAATAAATTTTAGAATTTTATGATTTTTGTTGCCATTGTAAAAAGTATTTCATCTTCCAGTTGTTGATTGACAGCATACAGATACAGTTGACTTTTGTGTATTTTATAATATTTTATAATCATGAGTGAGTTAATTTTATAGAATGCATCTTCAGTGTTTATTGACGTTGTATCTTTTTCTCCTGTACTTTTGTTAATAATAGTGAATTACATTGTTTGGATGAATTTAAGTCTACTGTCTTGCTATTTCTATCATCTTGCTGTTTATTTTCTATTTGTTCTATCTGTTCCTTGTTTCTTTTTATTCCCTTCTTAAATTCTAGGCAATCAATTAATTTTTTATTATTCTGTTTTATTTCCTATTTTAGCTTTTTAGCTACCTATCTTTGTCCCTGCCTCTTCTCTTTTTCTTTCTTCCTTTCTTTCTTTTTTTTTTTCTTGGATCAATCAGATGCTTTTTAGAATTCCATTATTTTTTTCTCTTCTGGCTTTTTACCTCTACCCTTCGTTATTTTTTTAGCTGCTCCTGTCCCACAGAAATATTCGAACCACATACATGATTTTAAGTTTTCTGGCAGACACATTAAAATAGTAAAACAAAACAAGTGAACTGATTTTTTAAATTAATTTTAATATATTTTATATAATTTAGTGTATCCAAAATATTATCTTAACTTGTAATCAATATAAAGAAATGGCTAATGAGATATTTTGCCTTCTTTTTTTGATACTGAGTCTTTGAAATCTAGTATTTTATACTTCTAGTACATTTCAAGTTGGAATAGCTACATTGCAAGTGATAGGTGGCCACATATTTAGTGGCTGCCACATTGGACAATGCAGCCGTAAAGATTACAATATGCACTGTGAACATATAAGATTATCCTCACTTGACACTTACTTAGGACCTTATTATAGTTACCCCGGAATGGTGTGTAATAGAAAAAAGTGATGGTAGTATCCTAGAAGCCTTTGAAACTTATGTTTGGAAAATGATTTAAAAGCAAAAAAAAAAAAAAAAAAAAATTGGGGGGAAAAAAACATGCTAAATTTTGTCACTGTAAAAAAATACTTTCCACTTGAAATCGTTGCTTTTTTAAAGATGTTTTCAATCTTTTCTTCTAGACAAACTTGGCCCTACGGTGTTTGCTCCTGTTAAAATGGATCTTGTTGGAAATATTAAAGTGAGTGTACAAGCTTGTCTCTACAGAGACCATATCATATATTTGGAGGGAGTAGTGCAAGAAATCTCATTCAGAAACACATGATTGTTGACTTTATACTCAAGATGAAAAGTACAGGCCAGCTGTGAGAAAGGTTCTGAGGCAGAAAAAAAATACTTTAGAAGCAGTATTTTTAAAACCTTGAGACTATTTAATTCTAGCTTAAGCCTCATGAGAATTCTCAAACAAAGGAGTGCCTGGGTGGCTCAGTGGGTTGAGCATACGACTCTTGATTTCAATTCAGGTCATGGGATCAAGCCCCGCATCAGGCTCTGCACTGGGCATGGAGCCTGCTTAATTTTACTCTCTCTCTCAGGGTGCCTGGGTGCTCAGTCGGTTAAGCGTCCTACTCTTGGTTTTGGCTCAGGTCATGATCTCATGGTTCGTGGGTTCGAGCCCCACATTAGACTCTGCACTGACAGTGGAACCTGCTCGAGGTTCTCTGTCTCCCTCTCTCTCTGCCCATCTCCTGTTTGTTGTCTGTCTCTCTCTCTCTCAAAATAAATATTTTTTTAAAAAAGGATTCTTTCTCTCTCTCCCTCTACCCCTCTCCCCTGCTCTCACTTTTTCTCTCTCTCAAATAAAAAAAAAAAAATTTAAATAAAAGAAACAGAATTCTCAACTAAAACATAGTACCTTGAGAACATAAGGAAAAAGGTAATAGAGGCTTAATTTGTTTTGATTTCTTAGAGGCCTGCTTGACAAGTTTATGCATCTCCATGTTATACTGATTTACTTGATAACTTTAGCATTTTTAACTTAGATTGTTTCCCTGCTTTTCCTGCAGAAAGTAAATCAGAAGTATATAACCAACAAGGAAGAGTTCACCACCCTCCAGAAGATAGTGCTGCATGAAGTGGAGGCAGACGTAGCCCAGGTTAGGAACTCAGCTACAGAAGCCCTGTTGTGGCTGAAGAGGTGAGGCAGCTGGGATGGGGCAGCAGTTGAAATCCAGCTCAGTTGAGATGCTACCAGCAAAAAAAGTGCCCTGCAAAGACTGCTTCTGAGTGGGGGATCTAACCCAGTAGCCTTCTCTAGAAGGCCTGATGAAGAGAGCACCAGCTCTTTTTTGTCCTTCTCTTCTGATGATGATAAACATTGTTAATATTAACAGTATATGTAAGATAGGAATCTTAAAGGGTGATAGACTTGACTGGTTCTCTTTAAGTCAGTGGGTCACAAACTTTGGCAGCATCCAAGTCACCTGGAGGGCTTTCTTCAAAATGCGGATTGCTCCAGTCCAAACTCAGACTTTCTGACTCATTAAGCCTAGAAATGGGGGCCCAGAACTAGCATTTGCAACAAGTTCCTAGGCGGTACTGAAGCCACTGGTCCTGGGACTACATTTTGGAAACCACTGTTTACGTATATCAGATGAGAAGGGTCTAGAACAAACTAAAGGGAAATGACAGGGAAGAAAGGACTGCCATGTAACTTGACCTCTGTTGCTGTGTCCAAGATTTTGAAGAAGCTGGTATCTGCCATTTCTTTATACTCATTCAACATAGTGGACGTTGAAAATAATATTTCTTCCTCTCTTTTGTTTTAGGGGTCTCAAATTTTTGAAAGGATTTTTGACAGAAGTGAAAAATGGAGAAAAGGATATCCAGACAGCCTTGAGTAAGTGTCCTTTACATTTTGATTGATCCACTGAATAGGATATGGAATGGAGACCCCTAGAGGAGGAGACTGGGAATAGGGGAAATTTCTGCTTTTCCAGATTTCATTTGGTTTCTTTTCTATTTCATTGTTATTATTGTCTGTTTCTTATATGCTCTGTTACAAAAAAAAAAAAGAACCCATGAGATTGTGACCTGGTAATCTAGATCTGGCTTATTAAAAATCAGTATATCTTAAAGAAGAGCTGAATCAATGCAGAGCCATCTCTTAATAGGAAAGCGTAATATTTTCAAGAAGTGATTTCCTCCTAATCTTCAAATACAGTGTAGTTCTATAAAATCAATATCCCCAGAGAAGCTAGTTTTGGAGACCATAACAGAGAGGGCTTGGGGAATTTGCTCTGGAGTGAAATGAAAGATGGGTAGTTGTCGTTGTCGTCATCGTCGTCGTCATCATCATCATCATCATCATCATCATCTTCTTATAGTCCTCAAATGCCTCGTGTTCGTAGTGATAGACCTGAGACTAAGATGAAGGCCTTGGTCAAAGGAGGCCATCCTGTGTCTCCAGCATCTTAATGCAGTGGCTGAATATTGTAGGCGCCTAGTAAACATTGGGTGGGTGGGTAGATAAGTGGTGGATCTATCAGATTCGTTTTGGAAAACACTAACGACTCGGAAGCATCCTTATAGTGTTCCTGAGAGAGTGACTGAACTCTCACTCTCAGCCTAAAGGAAGTTCTCCCAGCGTCAGCCTTGAGGCATGAGGGGTGGGGAGTAGGGATTGAAATTCCATCTTACTTTGAAGCGCTATATTATTTTGATGTAGAGGAGTATGTGGTCAAGCTCTAAGTAGCCATGATTATAAATAATGAAATGAGTGTATTAGATGCTTCTGTTTGGGAAAGGGAGCCAGTATTCCCTGCAACGTTTTGTCAGTGTCAGGTGTGAGCTCTTCCTTCTGTTCATCTTCCCTCTGGGCCATGAGTCCTGAGGGATTCTGCCCTCCGTGTGATTTTCTGAGGCCTTCCTATCTAGAAACTTGCTAATGTGCCATGAAACAAAAAAAGCTGGGTTTTTTGTAACACTTTATGAAGAATTTAGACAACTTAATCCTCATATCAATCCATTTTACAGGTACCCCAAATTCTGAGAAATTAAAATACATGCTAAGGCCACAAAAGATCTGGAAGCAGAATCACTTTGGGCCCCCTGCCTCAAAAGTCTTCATTTCTCCCACAAAAGGTCTTCTCCACCAACCCTGGGCTACCTGCATTTTCTGGGCTTCTCCTATATCCCTGAATTCTAGGACAGTCTGCGGTATTCTCCCCTATGTGTCCTGATTTCAGTAGTAAAAGTATATTCACCATAGCAATTAGTGCTCCCGAATCAGTATCCTCAAACTTTACGACTTTTGGAAAAATTAAGATCTTGGGCTCTCTGGATCCCACCACTTGATAGCACCACTTTGGCAATTTATTAACCTGTTTCTCGGTTTCCTCATCGATAAAATGGGGATGATGATACCATGTCCCTAAAAACGTTGTCGTAATGATTAAACAGGTTCATGCATATAAAAAGATTAGAAAAGTGGCACATAATAAACACTTAATAGAAAATAGCTTCTCTTGTTTATATTTTCATCATCATGACGTATGAAGTTGATAACCTGCCAGAAAATGGGGCTTATTTGTCCCAAATCAGAAATGAAAACTTTACAAAGCTCTGGTGCCAAACCAGAAATTTCTCTCTATGCGAACTTCCTAGCGTGGAAATTTCACACTTGTAGGTTCCTCCACTGCAGGAAATACAGAAGCTGTGGGATTCAGCAGTGTGCCTGGTGGGCTCCACCTGTCACATGATGCTGTTGCTGTGTTGTGGCTGTCTGTGTGGAGGGGGGGGCGGGGGAGTGCTAGCCTCCTTCAGCCCCCTCCTGGAGGCGGAAGAGAACTGCTTACAGGACACACAAGTGAAAACAGAGAAGCTTGGCCCCCTGGAGGTAGGGAGGAAGTCGAGGATATCCCCCTTTCTGCCCGACCTCCCGCCCCTGAATCTGCCCTTTTTCTCCCCTACTTTTTACTTGATTTGGAATCTGGGCCGTCCCAAAGAGAGGGCAACCTAGAAAGGGAAATGCTGCTTCAAAACCAAAGTAAGTTTTTCCTTCCCTCTCTTCCCCTTCAGCACGGTTTTCAATGGGAAGGAAAAGAGGGCTGTAAATTTGAGACTTTCCTTCTGATGTTCAAGATGGTTTCAGAAGTCTTCATGATTTAAATCCTATTTTTGCTTGTAGGAATTCCCTAGTTTCCTGCTGCTGTTCAGTATGAAGAGAAAGTTCCTCTAAGCAGCCCACTCTCCCCTCTAGATGCAGACGCAGCAAGCTCTGAGCAAACAAATAGTTTTATAACAAGGGTTCACACACTAGCTACTTTGAGCCAACAGGCTCCTTGATGCAAATTTCTTCTGGGCTAACCGCGTCTCTTCTCATTTTGAAAGCATTACCTTTATAAGTAGAACTGATATCTTGTCTGAAATTTAGGAATATAGGTAAAAGAGAGGGTATATGCCTATATTTGTATAAGCAAATTAGCTTCCATGTTTTAAGTTCTAAAATTGAATGTGAATCATTGTAGTAACAGTTGCTATTTACAGAGCACACAGTGTAGGAATGGCACCAGGTTCTTGATAAACATTTCATTTAATCTTCCAGTACTCCTTTTGTACAGTGAGTAAACTGAGGTCTAGAGAGGAAAAGTACCTTCCCTAAGGTCTCCAGTCTAGATCAGTGGTTCTCAAAGTGGTCCCAGGAGAGCATCTTCATCACCTGCAAACTTAGTAGAAATGCAGACTACCAGGCCCCACCCACACCTGCTGACAGCAACTCCAGGGACACGGGGCACGTAGCAAGTCCTTCGGGTGATTCTAATCCATGATAAAGTTTGGGACCCACTCATCTAGAGCTAGGACGTTGAAGGTACCTGTCACTAGGCTACATTTTGATTATTTGAGAATTTTGATTGCATCTGAATGATTAACAAATAAACTGAAATAAAAGTGCTGAAATTAGTGCCATAGCACTAATCAGTTAATTTTGCCTCCTTTTCGTGATAGTTAGCTAGTTGTCCAATGACAGGAAAGTTTTCCTAATCTAGAAACAGCAAGATAGTAGGGATAAATTACGGATAAATCTTGACTAGTACTCCCAAATTTGAAAACACTGCTTAAGACAGGTTTTGAGGTAAATGTTCATAAAACTTATATGATCTCAGTGGTCTTAAAAATGGGGGGTGAGGGGCGCCTGGGTGGCGCAGTCGGTTAAGCGTCCGACTTCAGCCAGGTCACGATCTCGCGGTCTGTGAGTTCGAGCCCCGCGTCAGGCTCTGGGCTGATGGCTCGGAGCCTGGAGCCTGTTTCCGATTCTGTGTCTCCCTCTCTCTCTGCCCCTCCCCCGTTCATGCTCTGTCTCTCTCTGTCCCAAAAATAAATAAAAAACGTTGAAAAAAAAAATTTTAAAAATGGGGGGTGATACAGGGGCGTCTGGGTGGCTCAGTCAGTGGGCGTCCAACTTAAGCTCAGGTCATGATCTCACAGCTTGTGAGTTTGAGCCCCGTGTCAGGCTCTGTGCTGACAGCTCAGAGCCTGGAGCCTGCTTCAGATTCTGTCTCCTTCTCTCTCTGTGCCCCACCCCCCCAACTTGTGCTCTGTCTGTCTCTCTCTCTCTCAAAAATAAACATTAAAAAAAATTTTAAAAAAAAAAGAAAGAAAGAAAATGGGGGTGGGGGTGATATACATAAAATCCTAAATGACGCAGTGGAAGCCTTGACATGTATTAACTCTCTGGAGAATGTAAGTATAGTCATTATATTGCTGAAGTTCTGTGACCTAGACTGAGTATCCAGCATCTGGAGGCCTTAGGCTTTATACTGCCTCCTTTTGCATTTGAACCATTACTTGGATTTCCTGTCATAATGATCAGAGTGGATGGTCTCATGTCAAGGGCTGTTCTTGAACCCATAGATGTCCTATGGCATTCTCTAGAGTTCATTCTAAGGGAAGAGTTAGGTCCACTAGGCAGATGTGTTGAATGGTCCACCCTATAGCTGAACCCCTCCATTCGCAGATGCCACATCAAAATGAGCTTTTGGAAAGCCTTGTAAGTAGAAGGCAGAAAAGTTGCTCTGGCATTCCTGCACCATTATACTAAATGTTATATGCTCTGCACTGTCCCCTAAACGGGATAGCATATTGCCACATCCCTCACCCTGGGATGATTCCATCAATGTCAGGTAGACATTGACCCAGAATAAAAACTTTAATAGGGTGCTCAGTTGTGTGTTTAATGTGAAAGGCTTTTATAGGCAAGAAGAGCTGTGTGAGAGAGCTAAAGTCGGAACTCATGATCTGATATTTAGCACCAAATCATAACTTGACTAGTTATTCTGAAAATACCATGAAATAGGAATCAAATCCTGCCCTCTCCCAAACTACTCACAGCCTGTGCCTTTCTTGAATGGCAGGCTTGGCTTACAATGCATGTTTTTGTCTTCATAATGCCTAGAGTTAACAAGGGGTAACTCTGGGGACTTGTTTCACTTCTGTCCATTGGTTATTATTTGACTTTCCTTCATACATTCATTTTGTCTGAGGCTTGGTCACTATAAAGAATTCAGTACTCTCCTAGTAGCTCAGTTTTTTGTTGTTTATTTTTTATTTTATCATAAATATTTCAGACATTTCACAAATATCTGCCATTTGACCAAATATATAAAATAGTTCAATAGTGTACCCATGTGTCCCTTGACACCACTAGTCCTTATATTCTCCAGAGAAGATCTTCACCCTGAATTTGCTATTTATGGTCATGCGTTTTTATAATTTTTCTGTACATTTATGTGTCTATAAATAGTATCGAGGATTGTACTGCAAGTGTTAAACTCATATACTGTACGTTGTATACAAATTCATTCAGTATTATTTTTCAGATTTATTCACTTTCCAACCTCTCTTGGTTCCTGATTCTTGCCAAGCACTGGCTAGCATGGTCCATTTGCAGAGCTAAGATGATTGTCATCTCTTAAACTCAGTGAATGATTGATTCCACCTTTCCCGGCTTTGCTTATATACTTTTTGCGATCTCTCTTAAAACTTAGATTTGCATTTCTCCTTTGTCTTCTTTACAACCCAAAGTAACTTGACAAATTCTTAACCAGTTACAGATTGACAGTAGAGAAACTGTCATACTCAGTTCCTGGACAGAACAGCGTGTACCAACAGTAAGGGAAAAGTTGTTCCCTCTCTCATGCTATAACAGGTTTAGGCAAAATCAGTCACTAAATACCTCAGCAAATTTCTGGAGCACCTGGCTGGCTCAGTCAGTGGAGCATGCGACTCTTGATCTCAGAGTTCTAGGTTTGAACCCCACACTGGGTGTAGAGATTACTTAAAAATAAAATCTTTTATTATTTTTTAAAATATTTACTTTGAGAGAGAGAGCACAAGCAGGGGAGGGGCAGAGAATGAGAGGGAGACACAGAATCCGAAGCAGGCTCCAGGCTCTGAGCTGTCAGCACAGAGCCCGATACAGGGCTTGAACTCACAACCTTACCTGAGTCGAGGTCGAACTCTTAACCGACTGAGCCACCCAGGCACCCCAAAAATAAAATCTTTTAGAAAAATAAAAATAAGTAAATGCCTCCGCAAGTTTCTGAGTTACCAGTAAAGAAATCGGACTTATTTTATTTCCATAAACAGAATAAGGTTCTGATTCTTGCTGGAAAAAGGACATTTTTTATTTTCATTATTTTGTTTCACAAAGAGTACACATTAGTTTTTTAGCAGAATGGTTTAATGTGACAAGAAGAATGCCCCAGTTCTCATTGCTTTTAGCGTTGTGATCTTGGGCAAATCACCATCTCTCCGGGTCTTCTGTTTCTTCTTTTGTAAAAGGAAAAGAATTGGGCAAGGTGATTGTCATGGCTTCCTACTCAGAAATTTTGACTCAGTCTCTGAGGAACTGACACATCTCAAAGATCTGGGAGAAGGGGATCATTTATGTCTCTCAGAGGCCAAAAATACTTCCAGGTTATAGAACATGCATTATGATAATGAATGGATATTACAGTGAAGATTAATGTGTTTCATTATCTAATCTTCTCTAGGTAACCAAAATAGGTCAGGCTTAGACTTCATTTTATTTTAATGTAGCCTCACGTGGCAGGGATATTTGCAGCCCTAGAAGTCAGCTAAGGACTTTGGCAAGACTTTTTTTTTTTTTTTTTTTTTTTAACGAATTTTCTTTCATTTGTTGGTTTTAAATTGCAATAGTGTTCTTCCCGGACCTGGGAAGGGACCCAGCCCAGATTCTCTGGTTCCTTCTTCTCCTGTTAGACTAGCCGGCCCACATTTTACCCAGCGGCAGAGCTCTTCTCTGGCAAGGTGTGGGCACAGCGAGGCAACTGCCTCCAGAAGGGCTGGGCGGGAGGACACAGATCATGCTGCTGTGCACGAACACTCCCCCGTCCTGAGCCCAGACCGCCCACGTTATTGGGACTCATGGCACCTGTGTTTTCCTGCTGTCCGAAGGAAGGTGGCACGAAGTTTCTGGGCTTTTTTAAATGGTTGACTCAAGTAGCAAAGCGTAGGAAAGGTGTAAGCCCGTGAGGTTGGCATAGCACTGGATCCCGAGCCTTTGTAAACAGGCAGTTTGTCCAGCCAGGAGTGCTTTGGAGCCCAAGACTGAGGACCAAGACGGCTGTGTTTGCGGCCTAGCATAACGAAGTGTAAATCTCACCTTGTTACTTCCCTGACCACAATTCCAAATCAGAATGGTCACGACTGTTAGGAGAAAATAACACAGTCTGTATAGGAAAAAAGACTAAGAGAGTGAACCCCCCCAGACTGCCCACTGTGGTTATCTCTGGGAGGCATGATTATAGGTTTCTTTAGTTCCCTCCTTTGGGTGTTTTCCTTCTTTTCAACAATGAGCATGAGTTACTTGTGAAATTAGAAACAAGCAGTTAAGTGTTATATTTTTTTAGAAGTGCCACTGTGCCTCCAGTGGGAAATCCAGAATCCTTGGCACGGCATGTAAAGGCCCTCACCCTTCGGCCCCAGTGATCTTCAGCCCCAGCGAACTGCTCCCCTGTGCACAGTATGCCACCGTCCCTCACAGTTCCTTGGTGCTCCCTGCGGCCCCAGCCGCCACCCTTCCCTCTGCCCTCGCCAGCTTTTGGGACTCCTTTGGAGAATTCCTTGTCTACATGCCCACAGGCTGGGTTCGTTTCTCTCTCTTCTCTGTGTTCCTACAGAAAGAACTGAACACAGATCTTTACTATAGCAGTTGGCAGTTTACATAATAACACTGTCAAACGGCTGGCTCTCATAAGTCCGGTAACTTCCTGAGGGCCGTGGACTGACTGATTTTAAATCACCTAAGGATTTCCCCTGCCTTGCCCAGTGGGCATTGGTAGACCCTCATCCCATCGTGGACATCCACTGGCAGAGTTGAACATCGTTGAATTCCGTCTGTTTATTCATAATGGCATTTAATTCTTCACCTGGATTAAGATCACAAGAACTGAAGTGTTCCCAGTATCCTACCCCTGTGACTCACCTCAGGATGGAGCACCCGCGGACCTGTCCGCTGACTTGCCAGCCCGAATGGCTCCTTGGAAAGGACGGCTGGAAAGTTGTTATCTTCCTGATGTACCTCAGAGGCTGTGCCTGGTATTTTCTGCCCGTCTGCACTGTACATTTAGCAGGCCAGCAACCCTTCCCTCACTAAAGCCTCATAGACCATCTGCAATGTCCCTGATACCATCTGTCCCCTTAGGGAATCAGATTTTAAGAGTGGCTGAGATTGAAGACTTGTATCTGTGAAAATGCCCTAAGTCTATTCAGACTGTTCCCCGAAAAAAACCAAAATTAATCTTCTGTTCTCCTGTAGACTGCTCACAAGAGTCTTCTTCATACCTGAATTTAGTAATTCTTTATCATTTCTGCTTTAGCTTTACCAGCCGGGGTGCTGGCATTTCCACCTGTTCCTAAAACTTCAGATAACCAGAGAAATCTATCAGATTTCAAATGTACGGTCTTTTATGTCAAATATAAATTGTACTTTATGCAAACTTGAATTATATAAAATTGATAGTAATATATGCTACAAGTATTAAGAAAGGCTCATGCAAGTTTTAAAAATAAAAGTTGACACGAATTACATAATTTCAAAGCTAGAGGGCTTGAGTAAATTGTAAGATGCATTTAAGCTACAGCCACATGGCAGTACTGTTTTGGCCAGTAAAATGCAGATACCTGATATCCTTTGGCAGGATTCTGTGAACCACACTGCTGTTGACCACATGAAATGGTGGTTGTGGCCTTGGTGTCTGTTTTTGCATTATTTTAACATCTGCTCTTACTATAATTTGAAACATTTTTACATCCTATTGTAATGTCACCTAAACATTGATTAAATGGTGGTAGTACTTGTATCAGTCCGGAAACTAGCTCATGGAAATAAATAAGTGTGGGATAAAGCTTAGATATGATAAAACATGCGGAATAAGGTCAGACAACCCCCGTGACCCCCTGTGCTGTCATTTAGGAATGAGTAAGTACTGTGAGCACTGGAAACGCTGCTCAGAAATGAAACAGAGCATTAATGTAAGTGCACTGTGATGACGTAGACCTGTGCCTCCCGAGAATGCACTTATTCCTGTGGAAGGATCTGTTTTGAATTTTGCGTATATTATTCAAAGCCTTCAGGAACACATCCCTTGAACAACATGCAGTCATTTTGTTCTTCAGATTTTTTTGTAATTAAAATTATTATATGCAAGTTTTTAAACCCCATTTTCAAACACATTGGGACAAAATTCATAGGTTTCTATCTTTAAAGTCTTAAATGTGAATGACTTTTACTAATAGGTCTCACCAAGTACTTTATAACTAGCTTAGTAACTTCAAGCCATTCTTTCCACAGTAGCTTTAAAGGTTTCTAGGCTTGATACTGCATATCCAAGGTCATAGGGACATCTAGAACAAACATTTGACATCCCAGAATAGAATGTTAGAATTGAAAAGAAACTCAGAGGTTACAAAGAGGGAAACAGAGAGGACAGCTAAGGGACTGGCTCAGGGTCACACAACATTCAGAGAACTGCATTTTTATATTCTTTTTTTTTTTTTTTAACATTTATTATTTATATTTGAGAGACAGAGACAGAACATGAGCAGGGCAGGGAGGGGAGAGCAGAGAGACAGGGAGACACAGAATCCCAAGCAGGCTTCAGGCCCTGAGCTGTCAGCACAGAGCCTGACGCGGGGCTCAAACCCGCGAACCGTGAGATCACGACCTGACCCGAAGTTGGACACTTAGCTAACGGAGCCACCCAGGTGCCCCTGCATTTTTGTATTCTTACAGTGTATTTCTATTTGTATTTAGTGTAGCTTTTCCAGTATCCTCTCCGCACGTTTATTTCCTGATATGTATGGGACTTTTCCCACCATGAAAATAAAATGAAGTTCAGATACATTTGCCCAAGGGAAGAGTGGAACTATCTGTGTTTCTTAGGGAAAAAAAAAAAATTGTGTAAGGCTTTTTTCCTACTCAAGACTCTTGGGATACACAATCTTGTAATTAGACTTTTTTCATCAGCTTGTAATACTAACAGTATCATGCTACCGTGTACATTAGAAAGGACGTGATACAAACAGCACATCAAATTCTGGTGAAATTGTGGTTCATGGCGTTTTTCTTCTTTTCAAGATAACGCATATGGTAAAACATTACGGCAGCACCACGGCTGGGTAGTTCGAGGGGTTTTTGCGGTAAGTGATCCTGCCTTCTATGTTCTGATGGTCACAGCAGGGTGGTGTGTGTGTGTGTGTGTGTGTGTGTGTGTGTGCGCGCGCGCATGCGCGTGTAGCATTTCTATTTGCTTTGTTCTCAAGAATAGGAACATAATGTTGCCTATTTAAGTCTATGTAGATCTTTTTTTGTGTGTAGATGTTGGGGAAAAAGAAAGCGTCTGGAATAAAGAAGACTGTTACCATGCTTTCCCCTGTCCACCTCCAATGACATTGTGGGAATTTGCCACAGAAGTGGTTGCCTTTCTGATAAGGTAGTAAAGGGTATCCGTGCAGGGGTAGGCAGGAAGCTGCCAAATACTCACCAATGATGGGAGATGAGTGGGGCCTTCAAGCTCATAGCTCCCTCTGCTGCCCATTGTATTCCATCCTGTTAATTCTAAGATTTTAATGGATTTTTCTTGCATTTAGTTGGATTTCGTCTTTGACTAATTGTCTAATTGGGTGTGCCAGCAGCTAGGGCTTCTCAGACCATTCTTTTCATTGTTGGAGACGTTTGTCCTTGTGTGTTTGGCCACTCCTTCCTTGCCAGCATGTTGACCGAAGAACACACGCCTGGAAATCGTAGTCCCCTGGACAAATCACTTAGCCTGCTTTTGTAAAATAGCAGGAGTAGATGGATGGCCCCTTTATGTCCCCAGTAATGCTCTGTGATTCTGCCATCTGAGGAGAGGTCAGCCTTAGTCAGGGACAGCTGTGAAAAGGCAGAGTGCCGTGTGGTGGTTCACGAGCAGACACGTTAGCTGCGAGTATTCTGCGGAAGGTCGTGGGGCAAAAATAGCCTTGCACGTGTCTTAGTAATTAAAGGATAGGAGACATTATTTGCCTGAGGTGAGAACTCTTTAGGTCATGACTTATCAGGGGGCAGGTAAAGAAAGCGGGAAGAACACAGTGGAAGAAATAAAATGGACTGAACTGGTTTTGGAAGGCCTGGAGGTGGCTAGGCCCGTACCCCACCGCTCACCGCCGTAGGAGCTAGGCCGGCCGCAGCTACAGAGTGCTCACGCTCACCTTCAGTATATGTTTTGTAATCACAGTAATAGCTGCCGTTTGGCCGTCAGACACCTTTGTGAACCACGGACAGTGCTAGGTACTTCCACGTTCATTATCTTAAGTAATCTCAGGATTTACTCTCACCATTCTACAAGTTCAGAACTGTCCGTTCGAGTCCCAGAGTCCCAAAGTGCAGCTGTGGCAGAGCCCAGGTCTAAACCCCCTCCGCTGTCTCCGAGGCCGCGTCACCACCGTCTGCAGGGAAGTCGCGTCCGACAGGCTGCCGCTGAGCAGTGGATGCAGCTACATTCATTGATCCCGGAGTAAACACTGACTGCTTGCAGGGGACGGAAACCCGCGTTCCCCTGGTTAGATGACAAAGCACAGGAACGCTGAGTTGCCCTATTTACAAAAAACATCTGTGTGTTGTAGTTGTTGTTACGGTATAGGAGTCAGAGTTTAATCCTGAAATATTAATGATCCAAGAGACGTTGCCAACAGAAATGCAAACGTAGCAGAAAATTTAACATAAGCAAGGCTCTTTAAAAACAGTTTTTAATTTATAGCATTTTCCCCAGCATATAGGACTTTAGACTCATTAAAAAAAAAAAAGTAGAAATCATGGCAGAATAGAAAGGGAAAAAATTTAAATTGTCCATCTTCTCACCACTCCATACAAAATAACCATTTTTAACATTTTCATGTTTTACCTTCTTACCTTTTATTTGTATGTATATTTATATATTCTTTTAAGATTATTCTATTTAATTTTATATGTTTATCTAAATATATATCTACTTGTAGGTATTTATATTTTTATATGTACATGTTTGTTATATGTGTAAAATTATTTTGCATACTCTGTATATGCATGTAAATTTTTTTATATTTAGCTTGTGTGATTTTGTATTATCCTCCCCCCTCCCCCCCACTTAACAGAGTCAATCATGGCCATTTTTAAATGCCATAAGAGTTTTTGAAAATCATTATTTTTAATGACTGCATAATACTTCCCTAGTATGGAGATAATAGGATTTATTTGCCCAATCCTCTGTGTTAGACATTTAAGCTGCTTCTGAGGCTGTTGTCAACAGCACTTGTTTATATGCATTTTTGAGTAGAACTTTCATCTCCTAAAAAATAGGTTCCTAGAAGTGGAATTGTTATGTCTAATACCAAGAACTATTAGAACTCAGAATTTTGAGCACTTACTGTGTACCAGATGTTGTCTTAAGTGCTTTACATACATAAAATTATTAATCTCCTAATTCCTAAGTATGTTCTCTTACTTTCCCTGTTATAGACAAAGAAGCCTGAGACACAGAGGTGAAGTAATAACACCCGAAATTATAGAGGAAGAACATTTTGAAGGTTCTTGATAGTATTGCCAATAATTTTTAAAGTTGCTGGTTTTTAAGAAAATAGATTATGTTGAGCATTTGGCAACAGCCTTGTCAACAGAAGAGCTAACTCAGCCCTTGGAGCCTCTTACTTTTACTCTCCAAGTCACCCCTGCTTTAGAAAGTGTATTGTTTCTGAAGGTGCTAAGTAATTAGCAGAGGCAAATTCATTTAACTGTCTTAGTTCCTCAGTGAAACAGCTTCTACACTCCGGCAATTTGATTCATTTACCAGCCAAACAGTGAACTTTTATCTTCACGCTGTTGTAATTTATGGCACTGAAGCCCAGTCCGGGCTCTGCCTCCAGCATGATTCTTAATCATTGTTCATTTGACCTTTTTGGTTTCCTCTTCAGTTGAGTTCTATCACTGGTTCCTAAGTCGACTTGACTGCATCATAGTCCTGTAGGAACCTTTGGAGAGATACATAGTCTGGGGCCCCACTCTGGAGAAACATTTCAAAAATTTTATTGTACCTAAATACACATGCGTAGGGCTTAATTTTTTTTTTTTTTTTTTATCAAAAGTCCAAAAGTTATAACAAAAAATAGCGGCCCCTGCCTTCTGTCCCCTCCTTCCCAGACTTACTCCAAAGAGGCTGCCACCTTCAACTACTGTGACTGTTTCTTCCAGTACCTCTGTAATCCTAAAAATGTTTACTGTTCTTTTTGGCCTCATCAGTTTTAGCCATTAATGTTGACTTTCTGTTATAGATTAGGATTTAGCTGTCTTTAGACCTTGCTATCACTACCTCACTTCCCCTCCCTCCACCTTGCCAATATAATTATATTACAAGTTAACATGAGAAAGATGAGCCAAAATTGTATGGGGTTTTTTAATTTTGTTTTTATATTTTCCTTGCATCATCAAATCTCTCAAATCACCACCATTCTGAACCCACAGATATATCATACTATCTTTCTATATGTCTTGAGTTTTTTTCCGTGAGACTTCCCTTCCAGAACTTTCTAAACTCTGTGCCAATCTTAATTCGTTGTTCAGGCCTGTTGAACTGCTGTGTGCCCTAGGACTCTTCCTTACAAGTTTTTCTGTACAGAATCCCCATCTCACACTAACTTCCTAAGTTCTGTTACCTCCTATTTCTTGATCTAATCCCTTGTTTTAGTGTTGTCCCCTAGTGGCTTCTGAAAAATGGTACAAGGGAGCGAAACATCTGAATTCCTGCCTGCCTGAAAATGTCTTTATTCTGCCCTTCTTTTTATATATATATATATATATATATTTTAACATTTTAATATTTTTGAGAGAGAGAGTGAGTGTGTGCGTGAGTGGGGGAAGGGCAGAGAGAGAAGGAGACACAGAAGCAGAAGCAGGCTCCAGGCTCTGAGCTGTCAGCATGAGCCCGACATGTCGTGGGGCTCAAACTCACGAACCATGAGATCGTGACCTGGGCCAAAGTCGGATGCTTAACCGACTGAGCCACCCAGGCGCCCCTATTCTGCCCTTTTTTACTAGAGTGATGCTCTGGCTTGTATAGAATTCTAGGTTAATAGTCATTTTCTCTCAGAATTTTGAAGGCTTCCTCTGTTGTCCTCCAGCTTCCACTGTTACTACTGTAGAGTCTAATGAGTTCCTGTTCCACTTACGTAGACTGTTCCTCACCCCTCAGGGTGCTTCCAGGATCTTTATCCTCACATTCTAAAATTGCATGACCTTCTCCTTTTGTCTTTTTCATTCATTATGCTGAGTGCTGGGTAGGTCTTTAAATGTGAAGGCTCCTGTCCTTCAGCTCCAGGAGATTTTCTCACATTACGTTGAGATAATTGCCTTCCCTTCATTCTCTGCTCTCTCCCTTGTACTTCTGCCATTATTTGAGTATTTGGTGTGTACCAGAAAGTGAGCTCAGCATGTTGTACATATTACATTAATCTCTTCAAATAAGGAAAGTGGTACCAGCCCTCTTCTACAGAGGAAACGCAGGCTCTAGGAGGTTAAGCACCTTGCTCAAATTTCTCGAGCTAATATGTGGGAAGATTTGGGATTTGAATCCGTGTCTCCTTCACCCAAGCCTGTGCTTTAACCACTGCATGATAATGCCAGTCAGCCTCCAATTGCAGAAAGGGAGTGGGGCTTATTCTCAAAGACTTGTCAAGAATAAGAAGGCTCAGGAAAGCAAGTGTAGCGTAATTAATTGAAGATTCCAAAGTCTCCTGAGATCTCAGGAGAACCAATCCAGTGGATCTAGCCAGCAGATTTTGGCAACCTTAGGGAACAACTGGCCTACGAAAGGAAGAGAGCCATCCAGAGCCTAGGAACTGTTCCATCAGGGAAGGGGTGTGGTGTGTGGCAGCATGGTTGAAAAAACACAGTCGATCCTGAGTTCAGATCCTGGCCCTGGCCCTCGTTAGCAATATAATGTTCATCTGTAAACTAGGGCTATGAACTGTACAGGGTTCTTACACAGATGAAGTGGGATAAGGTACGTTACAGCATCAGTGTACAAGCAGACAACAAGGGTAGCTCCCTTCCCTCTGAGGAAATTGTCACGGGTGCAGAGGAAATATTTTCCATGTCAGGGGAAAGAGGGATAGGCAGAGAAACGTACGGATGGGACACAAATAAGAGAGTGAGGTGCCCTGGAAGGCTGGCCACGTGGGAACCAAGTCTGGGGGAGCAGCATGCACGCAGGTGGATTCTGAGCATTCAGAAGGAACGGTCTGGATCATGCTGTGAATGAGAAGGAAGCTTTTCTCAGAACTTCTCCCTCAGCACTCCCTGATTTGTTGGCATCGTTCATCCGCAAGATGGCCCAAGTACATACTTGTTTTCTTAGAGCCCGTGGCTTGGAAGGGTGTAGTATCACCCCCCTCATCTCCGTGTATGTGTGTGAGTGTGCGTGCACGTATGCACTCGTGCATAAGCGTAAAGCGTGCAAGAGCAAGAGACATGGTGCAGATTCTCACGGGCAGTTCTTTTGCAGTTAGCTCTGAGGGCGGCTCCGTCCTATGAAGATTTTGTGGCCGCGTTAACCATCAAGGAAGGCGACCACCAGAAAGCAGCATTCAGTGTTGGGATGCAGAGG
Organism: Panthera uncia; assembly: GCF_023721935.1. Lineage (NCBI taxonomy): Eukaryota > Metazoa > Chordata > Mammalia > Carnivora > Felidae > Panthera > Panthera uncia. The sequence goes on from NC_064816.1 coordinate 116,724,234, forward strand.
GACCTCAGCCTTTACCTCCCTGCCATGGAAAAGCAGCTGGCGATACTGGACACTTTGTACGAGGTCCACGGACTGGAGTCTGACGAGGTGGTATGACGTCTGCAGGACCGCGCTGCCTCCTACCTTCAGGGAATAAAGTCTGCTAACGTGTTCTGTTGCCCTGCTTCATTCCCAGCAGCAGCTTCGACCCTCTCCAGCCCCTTACTTGGTGGGATGGAGAGAAGGAGGCAAAGCCTAGTGCTTTTATATATAATTTTTTTTTAATGCGTATGTGTTCTGTGTGTTTAAAAATCAAGGTGCTATATATTTCAGTTCAAAGGGCCTCCTGGAAACCAAATCATAGCTGTTATATTAGAATTGAACAGCAAGTTATAAGAGCAGATTTGACAAATGAGTTTGTCAGTATTGTGTTTTGTTTTTACCTTTCACGCCCCAGCTGAAAATGAGCAAGTTCTGTAGCAAGGACTGTAACACATAGCCAGTGTTTCGATCAACTTAGACTAAAAACTGGGGGGAAGGCTAAGCCCCTTTGTTGAAGCTATTGAAATGTGGAGTTGGTATTCCTAGACGTTCAGAGAATCCTCTCTCCCACGGCTCTGTGGACAGGAAGTGCCTGTGTAGTTCAGGTGTTTGGGGCATTGGTGTGGGCATGTCGGTGTCGAGGAGAAAGACACAAACACGGAGTGCCATCCCTGTCCGTGGGGGGGAGACTGTGGCTCCGAAGGGGTGAGTGGTGTGGCCTGACCCCAAGCAGGGGGACAGTCTGGCAGAGATGTGAGAGGTCACCTGAGATGACCCCTATCTAGTGCCCACACTTCGCCGGCATGCTTTCCCCTGCACCATCTGAATCAGTACAGTGAAACTGTGACATTCAGACTTTAGGGCTTATTACCCATTTCAGAAGTAAGGTGTAGAGGTTGAGGAGTTTACTCACAGGCATATAGCTTCTACTTAGAGGAAGCTGATGATTGCAAAGTGTGATCTGGACCACCTCTGCATCAAAATCACCTGGACTGCTTCTTCAAACAGCAAATTCCCAGGCCTTAACCTGACCTACTAAAGAATCAGAGTAGTGGGGGGTGGGACTCAGGAACCTACATTTGAATAAACTTTCCAGTTGATTCCTGTGCACCCAGGGTTGAAGAACTACAAGATTAAATTCTAGTTTAAATTCTAGTTTGCTGAACTCTTCTGCATGAACTAAATGGTGTGTCCTTTCTTTTCCAAAGAGGAAGAGACTTTCATTGAAATAAAATAGTTAAAGGGAGAGTGAGACGTAGAGCAAGTGTACTCACCATTTTCTTAACTGAACCAGCATCGGCGCCCAGCCATGAGGCTTCGGCATCACATCAGGGACCACGGTTCTGAATGTGCTCTCTGATCAATCTTGGTATCATCACCAATAGTGCAAAGCAAGCTGTCTTTACAGCTTTAAGACTGTATCAGAGTTTAAAGGTAGGATTTAATCTTGCATAATACAACCCTGGGTAGGCGTTCTCCTGGCAAGCGTGTGACGCCAGGGGTCTCCAGTAGGCCAAACTGCCAAGAGTGGGCGTGGGAGGAAAGTCCTGGAGGCTTCCCCCCCAGAGGCTGCTTCCTTCTAGCAGCTGGAAGAGAAGGTCCAGCGGAAGGTAGTGCCCCAGGGTAGAAGGTGAGGGCCTTTAAAGGGCACAGGTGCATGCTACCTGAGCAGCCCCAGGTGATTCTCTTCCAGGACAAAGAGAACCCTCTCCTTAGGCGGAGGTTCGTGTAGGGAGGGGTTTTGATTTTGTCTTTTATCTGTCTTTAAACGAATTGGCATTTATTTAGCTCGGATTAATGAAGCAGGTATGCAACTTACGCAAGGACTTCTGGAAAATGCTTAAAGAAAAACAAATGTTTAAAGGCTGGGGAAACGGTGCTAAAATGGTATCGCTTCTTCTGTATTTTAGCGCTTGTTACTGGCAGCTGCCAAGGCCTGTGTGTCGTTTCCCCTGCCCCCACAAGCAGCTAGTGTGGATCTCCTCTGGTCAGTGCGACTGTGACGGAGGAGCCGGAGGCTACTTCGGACTTCCTGCCCTCCCCATAGCCTCCCGAGAGGGAAAAAGAAAACAACAGCCAGTCTGTGCTCGAACCCTGAACGAAGGCACTTTAGGCATTGTGCTGTTGCAAGGGGGTGCCACCGGGAGACTGTAAGTATCCCTTCGGAGCAGCTGCTGCCGCCCCGTCACCCCCAGTGAGCTCATGTGGTCTCTTGGAGAGGGTGCGGGTACACGGCGCGTGCCTCGGACTCGCCACCCTAGCTCTGGATACACACAGACAGAAGACAGCTGCTCGGCGTGGCCATTTCACATTTCTATAGGTACGGCCTTGGTTTCCATAACTTGGTTTTCCGGGGAAGAAGAATTTAATATTATCTGGGATCACTGGGAACCCAGATCAGAATAGCTTGAGTCTTGAATAAGTTACATTTTGTACTCCCCCTTTTCCCACCCCTGTAGACAGGCGTAGTGTTTTTGACAGGTATTTTCCTCACTGGAGCATGTTAAATGTGCCCAAGATGTATAAAGCTCGCAGGGTCCTGAATAAAAGGAACTGGAAATTGAACCTCATACTACGTGATAAATGCAACTTGACGTGCAGTTTGGCACAGTCAGAGCTTCCTCCTGGACACACAGCATTTGCTTCTAGTTGAAGTTCTAATCTGCAGGTACCGTCTGAGATGGGAACAAAGAAAAGATAGTTAAGACCTTTTCTGCATGATCCTCCAAGATTTCTGGGACTTTTAAGCTTTCTTTCACCCATTGAGAGATGAGAAAACATTAGTATGCTTGTCGACAGAGGAGTCACCTTGCCGTCATTGCTCAAAACATTTTTAGGGTTCCTTTTTTGGAGTAACCTTTAGAGAGATCCTGAAGAAGAAGGTAATTTGTCTTCAGGGGTTAGTAGAAGCTGATAAGTAACATAACAAAGTGCTTGGTGCACGTAATTTCGTCACGTGCGCACCTCTCCCCATCCCCCCGCAGGAGAAGCCAGGCTTTACACTTCAGGGGGATTAATACACATTTGTCCAACTGAACAAACTCCTTGCGATGCTGGCAATTATCATTATTATTATTTTGCCCTTTGAAAGCAGACTTGCTTCATTATAGCTAATCCTGGTGAAAAATGTTAAGTTGGAGGGATACCTTTTGGGGACCAAACCAACTTACAACTATGAGGCGGAGATGATTTTCTTGTCAGCTCTTGATCCAGCTCTGCAGGGAGTTCTGGAAGCAGGGCTCTCCGGAGGTCGAGCATCTGAGTCCCCAGAGAACTGACTTTGAAAGGCAGTGTTCATTAGGATGTGTAATTCGTGGCTTGAGGCACCTTGTCATCACTGTTTGCATGTCATTTCTGAACAGAGAGTTTCCTCGAATGCCAGTGTGCACAATAAGGGATATCTGGACTCCAGAACTCAGCCTGGCCTCTTTCTGTTACTGGGGATAGCCAGCAGTGCCCCCTCAGAGCACCGGAGCCACCCCCCACTCTAGCTGTTCTGCCCCATTCCTTAGCAGCTTCCTCTAACTCCTACCTACGTGGAGCCCCTGCTGCGGACCTAGCCCATGGTCAGGTGCCCAGTCGCCGGGGATTCTGTTCTCTTGGACTTCATTCAGGAGCTTCTTAAAGAACCCCCGGTCCCATTTGTAGCTGTGAAGCAGGTGACCGCCATGTGCGGAAAGTGACCTGTCATCAGATGAGTGCCGCCGGGAACGTTTGCAGGCATCTCTTTTTGATTATTAATTGCATCTGTGTATATACCCAAAAAGTCCATGCTTTCAACTTTATATTTTTGGAACAGTGTTTTTAATGAACAATAGGTGGAAGGAGCCAGTAAATAAAGTCACTTTTCTTTATTAAATTTGAAGGAAATAAAAGAGCTAGAGTAAGAGGTCTCTTATTAATGGGACCTGATCTGATTAGGAAAATCACATAGATGAAGAAATATCGATTAAGACAGTAGAGAGAGTCAGGGGGTCGTGAGCAATATGAGATGATGTGAGGCAATTTTCTGAAAGCTTTTTATGTTTCTTTTCTATTTAAACTAGTACATCCCACAAGAAGTTGGTTACTTAATGGTGCGTTTCTGAATCGTTGATTAAAATCAGTTACTTCAGGTTTTAGTCCTAGGTTTTACAACTCTTCAGCTTCCCTATTCTGATGTCTTATGGGTGGTTTTTTTACGGTAAACCGTCAACCTTTTTTACATTTTAGGTTTAGAATTTGTAAGTAAAATATGTTTTAAGCGATCGTTCTGTTAGCTGAGCTAATGTGCTTGGTCTTAGAGGGCCTGACTTCAGATGCCCTTTGTGATCTGGTACAGTCTGTGCCCCAACCTCAGTGTGTACAGTAAGTCTTGTGTCCCTGTGAAGTGTATATGGAGGGCTTTCTTTAGAAATACGTTCTGCTTCTGGATGTCCCTTTGTAACCTGCAGTTGCTGACTCAGGGCTTTCATAATAATGACATACAAACTACTCAGTAGCTGTCTAATCGTATTTTAAGACCGCTTACCAGTTACAAGGTTGTTAGGGATCCATTCAGCACTTCATGAACAAACTGTTCGCCGGACCTTCTCCGTAAACGTTCCCGGTTCCCACCCTGTTGCAGCCAGTAGTCCTGTGTATGGAGGCCACTTGCATGACTTCTCTCGTCGCACTGCTGCTCTAAGGCACTCCAGGGCATGATTAAGTGATCATTGGCGGTACGCATGCATTGATCCTTCTCCTCCGCTGTTCTTCTATAGCCTTTCATTCAACGGAAAAAACATACCACTGCTCTGTAATGCAAAAGTTTGCAAGATTTTTTGGTTGCCCTTTTTAATCACTTCTCTTTCAGAGCGAACAGATGTTTTCAGCTAAGCTATGTGAGAACATAAGGAAGAGATCCTGCTTGTTTTAAGCACCGTTCTATTACATATATTTTAAAGTGTGGTCATGTGGTCAGTATTTCTTCCCTGTACTTTATAAACAGCAACCACCCTGGGACGGTTGGCACCCCTTGCAGAACTAATGAGATCACAGACTCCTGTGTACATGTCTCTTCATAGGTGCGTGTGGAGTCAGTGATGACAAGACGGGTGACCTAGAAGTATTCTGTTGCTTCCCAGAAGGCTGATGAGCCAGTGTCATGGCATGTTTGATGTCTGAGTCCCCAGTGTCATGACAGTTTCACTAGAATGTCAGTAAACAGCCCAACTACCTCATGTGAAATTGGCTGTGGACAATCTGTGTCAGATGAGACATGTATTTAAGGTTGATTTAATCTGGTTAGTAGATTGGACAAAATGATGTCTCTCTAAGGAAAAAAACATGAGACCAGATGCCAAAGGCTACAATGTACATAGATTTCCTTGGATTAATTTTTTAAGTCGGTGTTGAATTCCAGCCCCAGTATTCTTATCTTGAGTGTTTACGGTCTCATAGATCCACGCACTTTGAATACCTGTCACATGCAGTCTTGTGTTAACTGTTCTTGTCCTAAAGCATTTTGAATGAGCAGCATAATGACAATAGAAAGCAAGTGTCAAGTAGTTTGTTGATTTGTTCATTTTAATGGGCCTTTACTTAGAATACAATGTGTTGGAGCCTTTGGGGACCAACCAGTGAATGAGAATTTCATGTTTGGTGTTCATGTAAAAACTGTCCAACTTCTTACTCTATATCTTGTGGGGAGGGTTTTACTTTTTTTGCAAAAATGTTTGAAAACATCTGTCAGATTTTATATTCGTTAGTTATAATAAACTTATTTTTAAAGTATTTTATCAAGTGCTTCTCTTATTTTTAAAGTATTTTTTATCAAGTACATCTTCTAAAGATTTTTCTGTGCACTTCTGAATTGAATATGCCAGTAATAAGTCTCATTTGTGGAACACATACTGTTTGCCAGGCATCATTTTAAGCCCTTTACCAACAGTAACACATTTAATCCTCCTACTCTCTCTGTAAGGCCAGTACTGTTGTTATCCTCAGATTACAGATGAGAAATGGGTGCAGACTGAGGAAGCCCCTTGCCTAAGATCCCACAGCTGTTAGGGAGTAGAGCCAGGCTACAAACTCAAGCAGCCTAGCTCCGAAATCTTTGTAAAACTGGTTAAAACCTAAACAGAAATTAATTTTGAAGCATCAGAAGACCTCTTTAATGGCATTGCACTGGGTGTGCCTAGCATTCTAGAACCATTAGCTCCTTTCACAGTGGCTCTGTTCTTTGGCCCAGTTTTCATTCTGTTTTCAGAAAAACCACAAACGCAGAACAGATAGATGAGTTTGCTATGCCTAATATGTGAGTGGCTGTGTGATTAAAAAGTTCACGTTCAACAGGCAATACTTTTTTCGAAATCATTTGATGCCAAAGTAGTGTTGCACCTGTTGGGTTTTCTCTCTTGTATGCTTGTTGGTGGATATTAAATACCTGTAGGTAGATGGGTCTGCATGGCTGGTGTGTGAAACCACACTGTCCACAGAGAAGCTTCCTGTCAATTGCCCGCATGAGGCCTCCTCTCCAGCCACCTCTTTATTTGTACTTTTTTAATGTTTATTTTTGAAGGAAAGAGAGAGCAGGAGCAAGGGAGGGGCAGAGAGAAAGGGAGACACAGAATCCGAAGCAGGCTCCAGGCTCCGAGCTGTCTGCCCAGAGCCAAACGTGGAGCTCAAACTCACAAACCACGAGATCATGACCTGAGCTGAAGTCGGACGCTCAACCGACTGAGCCTCCCAGGCGCCCCAACCAGCCACCTCTTTAAATACATGATCTGAGCCAATTAGAAGCCAGGGAAGCAGGATTGAAGGAAGAGAAGCAAGCGAAGTTGTGGTAGGTCCTTGAGCGCAAGGTTCACGTGGACTCTGCTGGAGTGGCCGTGTTGGGCCACGTGCGAGAGAGAG